>NC_134827.1:26725013-26868173 GCF_004210375.1 Tachypleus tridentatus
GAGGTTGTCGCCGTCGCAGACGTCGGTCCAACTCGTCGCAAAGATGTTCGATGGGGTTTAAAGCTGGTGATCTGGAGGGCCAGGGAAGAACGTTGATGTTGTGGTGTCTCAAGAAGACAGTGGTGAGTCGGGCTGTGTGAGGACGGGCGTTGTTATGTTGAAAAACGTCGTTGACGTTCACCATGATGAGTTGCACATGGGGCATAAGAATCTCGTCGACGTATCGTTAAGCCGTAAGATTCCCTCAAATGTGCAAAAGGTAGCATTGTAGGCGATGGCAGCCCACATCATGACGCTGCCACCACCAAATCTGTCAACATCCTGCACACGAGGTCTGCCAGATCGTGGACGGTCACGAGTTGATCCATGTTGTTGGTGACGATTCCATAGCCTTGTGATGGTGCTTTGGTGGACATTCACAGCTCTGGCAACATCTGATCGAGATTCGCCTGCTTCCAAGCGACCAATGGCGTTGTTGCGTTGTGCTTCTGTCAGTCTTGGCGTAACTGTATTGAGTATCGGTGGCTTAACACTGAGCTATGGAAACCGAGATCCCGTCACTTTTATAGGGATTTTGCACATGTTGCACTTGCAGAACATGCAGATCTCTCAAACAAATTTATTGGACACGCATGAGTTTTGGCGAAAAATCCGATGTTTTCCTCCGTTTTCAAAGTGCACAACTTTTATTGTCATTTTGGGCTGACAATCAGTGCCTTAACACGTGTAACATCACATACTCCGAGCTTGTAACGTTATTACATATATTTCTCTTTAAAATAAAAAATATATCCCTTTTGCGTTTCTTGTTTTGAAGAGTATATATTCCTGTCATTACTGCCTTGAAAATAAATTTTAGGCTTACCTGTGAATGTAAGGTTTCATCAATTTCCTGATATAATTTATTTTGGCAATCCTGATTTAAAGCCAACAGATACACAATGTATGATAAAGCACCAGCCGTAGTCTCGTAACCAGCCAAGAAGAATACAACGCATTGAGCTACAAGTTCGTCTTGGGTCAAATCTGGAACAGTAATTATATAGTAAAGTGTATTTGTTCATGTTCGATAACAAATTCAATAACGTAAAGATATATAAATCGAATTAATTTCGAACTTTCTCTCACGCGTAAAACTAATAAATTCAATTTATCAGCAAGAACTTAACTAAATTAGCTAGAACTTGTACAGCTGGAAACATGATTAGTTAACTAATGATGGTGTAGAATGTGTTATATAATATAAATACTTTTATTAAAGACTTATAATGCTAACATTCAGGGTTTGATAACTCATTGTGTAGCTTTGTGTCTAACAACAAATTATTCCGTAAAAGAAAAGAGTAAAAAAAAGTGTACCTAAATAAAACCTAAACAAATTACAATATAATCAATAGTTATCAATATTATGTCACAACATTGTACAATTAAATTATTAAAATATCCTTTGTATCAAAAGTTAAAATTTAAGAGGGTTTTTATTCCTGTCGCTAACAATGCTCTTTACCTTTCGAAACTACCTTCACTCGACGTAAAATTTACTTCGTGGTTTGGATGCTCGAAGATTAACATGAACAAATTTTAACTATTCAAACCAAAATCTCACAAATAAGTTTTACTTATTTTTAACTTGCTTCCGTTTTATTTCATTTCACACAGGATTCAAGACGGTTTCTAAGAATTTAAACATATCTTCGATTTGTTGTCATAAAAGGTTATATTATTTTCTCTTCCTGAATATAAAAAACACGAAAAATCATGTATTTTTTTTTAAATTAATAAATTCCGCGATGTTTCAGTTTGTTTAAAATTCATTCAGATCAATGTGACCCTAAACATTATAGGAAGATTATAAAAATCTGGAACATTATACTTCTCTCAAATATTATATTATATCTTTAAGAGACTTTACATTAAAAACAAAGTCTGGGAATTAGAGCACAATCTTCTTAAGGTTCATATAACAGAAGTTAAAGGAGACAGTTTCACAATTAAAGTAATACTTTCTTTGTCTTCATAAAGTAAAAGTTAAAGTGTCAGTTTCACTGTTACAATAAAACCTTCTTTAGATTCATATAACAAAACTTAATTGTGATTTCCATGACTACTAAATGTTTACTGTCGCCACAAATTCAGTAAAACAGTGACCTAGTCATGAAGATTTCAAACTTTCGGTAAGTTATTACAATCTTCAGTTAGATCGTACAAATAACAGTTTTAACGGTTGTCAAAATGTGTTTTAGAACTCGTGAAAACAAAACTCAAACTATTACATTTGATTCTCTACGTCAAGTCTAATCACATTTTTAAATTTCCTCACATTTATTTTGTAACTTGTTGTTGAAGAATTTAAAGTTTTCTTCTTCGTATCCATAATTGTTGACATTTTTAATGTCCTCTTTGGAGTTCTGCAGTTTGTTGTCCATGGTCTCTAGAAGCAACTGTAGGAAGTCTATTCTCTTTGTCTGAAATCATCGGAAACCTTTCGTTATTGAAGAAAAACATGTGAAATTATTAACTAATGTTGAATAAATGTATTTTTTTATTATTATAATTTTAAAACACATAATAATACTATTACACGCCTTTACAAAACAGAGGTTAAATATTAATTACCTCAGGATTGTGTTTACGTTGGTCAATTATCTTGAGAGTAAACTCCTTGAAAAACTCCATACCTGATGGGTCATTCGCGGGGATTTTGAACAGTTTCATGATACCAGGGAAGGCAACTAAAAGAAAAAAGGTAATTCTTTAAAATGTTATTGTGTAACTTAAACAATATATTATTTTATTATATTTCAGATATTACATGTACTTTTTATAAATTTACATAATTATAAAAGTTTTATTTAACAACTAAAAAATACGTATAATAGATTTTGAGTATTACTTAGTAAGGATTTTAAATGTAATATCAGAGGGAGTTTTGCACATTTCAGAAAACTGTAAATCTCCCGGAACACGAGGAAATGTGTTGTTTTTTTCAGGCCAGTAAATATTAAATAACAGTGGAAGACTAGAAGAAAGGCAGCTAATCATCACTACCCATCGCCAACTCTTGGGCTACTCTTTTACTAGTGAATAGTGGGATTGACCGTTAACATTATAACGGCCCCCAAGTCCAATAAATCACGGCAATTTTACATGCTATCCATGCCTCTAATGTGATTCTGATTGAGAGAGAGATCCTGTTTGAAAGCTATGCTTAACACAAAGTTAATTCTTACTCAAAAATTCTCACTCTTACTCACATGCAAATAAAAACCGCCATCTGTTGGGAGAACTAAAAGCTTCTTTGGCAAATTGAGTAAAAGCACTGTCAGGGTTTCTCAGAGCATTTGTTTTAGTTCCAAAAGCACAGCTGGCAATCACATCCATGGTGAACGCACCAAAATAACTGGAGGAAAAAGAAAACAAAAAAATCTTTAATTATTTGTGAACATGAACTTTTTGAAGGGAAATAAATTAATAATGCTAATAAAAATATATGTAAGAAACTATTAAAGCTGTTTTACCCAAAAAATTACCTCTCACAGCCGGTGAGTAAAAGAATAGTGAACTCGGGTCCATCTTTGCTCTGACGACAACATTTTTGAAACCAAACTGGTACAAAATTTACTCATGCTAAAAATGTCACTCAGAATGATTGGTACAGGACTTTTCTAAATTAACACTTCCTCTGCTAATTTTTAAATGAAAATTCTTTTATCGTACAGCCTCAGCCAATGGATTAATGTCTTCTTATAATCGACACAGTTACAGATCATCATGTTATTTTGTGTGTGTGTTTATATACAGTTTTAAACAATGTAATTTCAAGATACATGGGGTTCTGTGTGAAACCTACTCACAATTATTGGGAGAAACGCGCCATCTATTGTTCAATATTGCACAGCACTTATGACTTCTGAAAATAAATCACTAAAAAATTCCGATAAATACAAACTGTCTAAAAGGTGCTGTTCATTTCGTTTCCTGTTATGGGAAAAAAGTTTAAGGAAAATATAATGTTCAAATTCATATAATTGTAAATAAATAATAATTATCTAAATGGTCAGTGTATTCTACAGTTTAATTGTCATAGATACCTATTCTAAATGTAATTTAGCTTATGTACGTTCCTTAAACATTAAACTGAACCAAAGTTAAAACAATCATTGTTTAATTGGAATAACAACTAAAAAATATTTGTTATTCCATATATTTATTTCAAGCTTCTCAAGTTGTATATGAGTTAGTCGTTCCCTAATGTTGAACTCGCAGACTAGAGACAAAAGCAGCTAGCTTTTAACGCTCTTGAAAAACCAGAATCATATGGTAAGATTCCACAGACACATTTTAAAGATTACATGAATGAATGTAACAACGTTTTAAAAACAATATTAAAAGAGGGTGGCTAACCAACCCCACCCCCAGTAAGTCACCCACTACATTGATCTTTGTACACACAGTCAGGTTTTGTTTCAATTTTGTAATTAATAATAATAATAACAAAACATAATATATCAGAACAGTAAAAGTCAATTGTCGATGTAAAAGAATTACATACTATTAATTAAACAAAAACTTAACGTTTAGATTGCTATTAATTGGGAACAAAAGAGGTGATTGTTTTCCTTATTTGTGAAGTATTAAGCACTGCATGTTACTTATGATTCTCAAACATGTATTAAAGAGAACATGCCAAACATTAACAGTGATTTGATGGCAGTTAGTGTTATGACAAACGAGTATAGCTTATAGGTGGTTGTGAGATTTTTTTAGTTTTAAGATACCAAAATATCACTTTTGAAATGTGTGTCACAAATTAGGAGTTGCGGTGTTTATACAGTTAACATGGAGACGAGTTAGTATAGATTATATAGTAGTATTTGGACGTACATTAAGATGTTTAAACGTTAATCGACCATGTCACATCACTAAACAAGTGTCAAATGAGATTATTCTACTACACTCGGTGCATACAAGTCCAAAAGAATTATGAGCTAAATGTATTCTTATAGTTCAAAGTTACTTTCGTGTCATATATATAATATTACGTGCAGGGTATCAAAACTAAAATTTTAGAATTTTATGCCTGCTTACTTTCAGCTGAGCCACTAGATTAGATCGGATATTTAGAATTTTCAAAACAGCAATATACCTTGTTCGTAATGGAAATGAAAAATAAAGCAATATGGGTCAACTTAGGACACCAAAACCATCGAGAAAAATACATCTGAAACAAGTCGTATCATAGATCAGAATACATGAATACATGGGTAAGAAGCAGATGTTCACACGCCCCAGAAATTTTACGCGAAATAATAAATTAGGATTTAAGTTTCAGAAAGTGACATAAGTCACGAAAACAAAAGCTACATTCACATCACATCCATTCAACAGTTGTGCACCTTAAACAGACAGAGAAGGAAACCAGATTTTATGATATTTTTGAAGGAACAATTTGTTTAAGTTACTATCTATATATTTCAGAGCAATTTGAATATTCAAACGTGTACTTAAAACTCTCCTCCTACATGGATTATGCAAAGCAGTTAGAGAGGAATGGTGAGCTTAGGACATGACACTCTTACTACTGAACGTATTAATGTGGAAACTGATCTGCGTGGCTGCTATCGAGGGGTGTGGTTATTAGATAAAGCATGACTAGACCTGATGACATGGACTGTATGGTGAATTTCTAAAACTGTTTCCATATAATGTACACAATCCTTTGTATGTTTAAATGTGTACAAACATAGTTAAAGTTTATGTTGCAAATGTGTACATTTTAACAATTATAGCACATAATGATAAAGTACGAACAATAAATTATCTTTAGTATATAATTATCTCCAACATCTTACCCTTTACAGTCAATAGATTTTCCATCTTCTGCAGCCTTTAGAAAGTTTTCAGTTAATGTGTCAGCACACTCAAGCACTAAACTTTGCATCTATAAAGAAACAAATACGGTAAACTAAAGAACTATATTTACAGTAATACATTTCTAATACTAATTATATGAAGTATAAACAACATCAAAGATGTTTAACATTATTATAAGTGTAATAATTATCTTTCATTGCCATTGTTACCTTCAGACAATAATAATACAACCTTATAATTTATCTTACAATTTATACATTGTGTGCTTTACGTACATAAATATTTATTTTACCGACACCTTCTCTGAGACCTATTGTTATTATACATATGGTATTGGCTTGGAATGGCCTAGCGCGTTAAGGCGTGCGCTTCGTAATCTGAGGGTCGCGGGTTCGCGCCCGAGTCGCGCCAAACATGATCGCTCTCCCATCTCTGGGGGCGTTATAATGTGACGGTCAATCCCACTATTCGTTGGTAAAAGAGTAGCCCAAGAGTTGGCGGTGGGTGGTGATGACTAGCTGCCTTCCCTCTAGTCTTACACTGCTAAATTAGCGACGGCTAGCACAGATAGCTCTAGAGTAGCTTTGTGCGAAATTCCAAAACAAAGAAACAAACAAACATCTGGTATTACTCATTAATTATTACTTGTAATAAGAATAACAATTCGTGCAGTTAATCAGAGGTTGTAGTAATTTTACTCATGATGTAATAACTTTACAAGTATTACATAAACTAAATACATACGGTTAACCTCTTTAGATTTTGTTTTAATCACTTAGCAACTTTAAATTATATGATGCGTTTGTGTGTTTTCTTATAGCAAAGCCACATCGGGCTATCTTCTGAGCCTACCGAGAGGAATCGAATCCCTCATTATAGCGTTGTAAATCCGAAGACATACCGCTGTACTGGCGGAGTTCGTTAAATTATATGATTAAAAATTTCACTGTTGTAAGTGACAAACCCAATATTTGATTTACACTGTCATTATCAGTAACTATTATAGTTGTCACAGAGGTTTAGTATTTACATCTTTTTAATTACATTTAACGTACTTGATCCAAAATCACGAAGACTACATGCGCTAGCTGTCTTAATTTTGAACTCCCCTTTTATTTCGCAAATGCCAAACATTTTTCCTGAGAGAAATGTTGGAGAGATGATGGTATAACAATAACAAATATGTTGGTTAAAATAAAACAAAGATTGATTGTTGACAAGCACATACACATTTACTGGATCATCTGTTCTGTTGAAATCTTTGGATCGAACCTTTAACTCAAAACTGAAATAATATTTTCCGTATTTCTCCACAAGGGTAGGGCTAGAGGGAAGACAGGTAGTCTTGATAACGAACCGCCAACGCCTGGGCTACACTTTTACAAACGAATAGTGGGATTGACTGTCACACAATAACGCCATCGTGAATGATAGGGCAAACATGTTTGAGGAAACACGGATTCGAACTCATGTCCCTTACATCACGGGTATATTGCTTTAACCACCTCACCTTGTAGGGCCCATACTGAAAACAAATCCTTTCGTTACGAACAACCAAAGATGAAAGTGTCAGAAAGTGTTTAGTTCAGCGTGATCTGTCTCTTCCATCTTTAGTTCCGACTTTTGAAACAACGTTTTTTTCATGGGTGCTACTTTTGTAGATTATTCCTCCAAGACTTCCACCATAAGAGTCACGCTATACCAGACAGTTTCAACCAATTTCATCTTTGTTTATTCTTCATGAAGACTGGGTTTAAAATTAGTTATAAAATAAAACCCTTATAATGATATGATCTTACACCTAAAACACTGTCAGCTATGTTGGGTAATATCAAAAGGGAGCAAAATACCTCTGTACTGGTTTCTTAGTTGGTGATCGGGTTCGATTTTCTGTAATAATGCAAAATATTTCATACTCTATAAGCTATAGCTGCGTTGTAACAGACAATTCCTTAACGTAGATGATAGGTGCTTCTAAGTGGCTCTCTTCCCTCTGGTGGGTAGTCATAAAATAGGGACGGCGGTACCTAGTCTAAACAGTTTTGCCATAAATATAAGATACCATACCTTACGCATTTTTCCCGAAGTGAAAGCAGGTGTAACGATGGTTCGGACTCGCTTCCAGGAATCTCCTTCTAAAACGAAAAGCATGTTGTCTGCTATCGAGTGTCCGAAGTTAAAGTCCTAGTCCAAAAACAACACTGTGTATAGACAATATTGATATGGATGTATAAAGCACTTGAAAGTCCAAAAGTTATTAATATATATTATTTAAGATCTGCATTTTATGATAGTTCTCACAACATCTGCGAGTTAACAAAGGCTAACAAAGTTCCAGCGACAATTCTAAATCAATGATTGTTTTGTTAAGAACGATATCCGAAGTAAACAAATCACAGTTGTCCACGGACATTTACAGTTCTTCAATGGAACTTTTGTGTCCGATAGTTGGTTAAATATGGGTTTAGAAGCTGATGATCTCGTGCAGTAAGATGATCTACAGATATTTTGTCAATCTGTGGAGTCCAAGACAGACTTCACGGTCCTTAACAAAAGTTTGTAACTTCTTATAGCGAGAGGTCATGGTTATCGTAGTTATTTTTAAGGACATCACGGGAAATGGAACATCGTTCTGATAATGTACGACTGATTTTATTACATTGTTTGTACGTATCAGCTGACCCAATAACAACTTATAGGAAGAAAGCTGTATATATTAACTTGTCAAATAATGTGTTCTTACCACAGAATTTATGTAACTAACATGTATGCAACAACTTAACTTTTGAAAAGCAGAATACCATTATCACGTTTTAAATTTCTTTACCACCAGCAAAATAATGTATTCCTGTTTATCAGATGGCACAAACATTCCACACACTTTGCGATGCTCTGACACATCAAAGTAATCAATAGCAATCTTCAGTCTCAGTAAAGCATGTGTCTTAAAACTGTAGTAAATTTGCTTGTGTTGACGTAACACAATATGACGTAAATGCAAAAGACATTTACAATTGCTTAGTAACTGATTTCAAAAAATTTATAAAATTTGTAAAATCAGCCAAATTTATGATGTCGTCTGTTACGGAAATTTGAAAAGTTAACTATGTAAAACATTCTTACTTTGCATTTATTCTTATTTTCACTAATTGGTTATTACGATATCTTGCAATATTTGTATGTGTGAAAAGAAATATTATAGTTTTCATATTATTATTATAAACATGATTTGTTGTTTTGTAAGACGAATTGTTTGTTTGTTTTATCTTCTTTCTACTTTTGTCAAGAACAGAAATTTGTTGTTTTGAATGTAAATCCAAATTATTCAGTGAATGTACCACTATAATATAATATTGTTATTAAAATCAGGATGGAATCGTGTGTATGTTTATACAAGACTGAAATAAAACTATGTGACTTACTCTTCGTTCTGTGAAAATATGGAAATCTTTTACTAACATGGTCTTCAGTAAATGTGGTTCTGCAAGAGATAGAACTGGTTGTGTTCCATCATAGAACCTGTAATGAATAGTAAGGTTCTTCTATTAAATAACACTAATGGATGATTATTAATTTTAAGACAAATTAAGATTGCATTTACAGGGTACCCACAGAAAGATTTGGTTTGTTTGGAGTCACAATGATGTCCAGCATATAAATTTAAAATTATCCATAGGAACAGAAATTTCGGAAAAATTATGTAGAGAAGAAATAGAACACTGATAGTAAAAGAAATAAAAAGGTAAAACAAACCAACTAAGAGTAAAGAAACGAAACAAAATCTTTTATTCCCTTTTATTGTGTTTATGATTCACTTCTTATTTGTTTGATGTCAAGTAAGCTGCCGGGGTACGATACAGAGACAAAAACATGATTTACGGTTCAAATTCAGATAAAAATGTTAAAGTTTGTTACAATTATACAATGCAGCATACGTCATCGTCTGTTTCGAAGAGCATTTACAAAGGTAAAAACCACTTTGTACAATAATGGGAGGGGAATAGTGAGTTCAACAGGTCATTAGGGTCACCATGACACTACGAGTAGTTAAAGCATTAAATTACTTTAGTAACCGACATTCTTTGTAAAGAATAATCATTAACGTAATATTAATACTTTTTAGATAATTATTATTTTTTTAAAAACTCTATTTAATGACATAATGTATAATAAGTCTTATTTCTGGGTGCACTAACTGGCTAGTTAATTAAACATGATGTCATCTGATAACATCTATGGATACACAAGTCGGTATAATTATTATGTCATTCAGAAATTCTAGTAAGTGCTTGCAGCAAAGACAGTTGTTTGGGACATTGTGTTATTGTAATTCATTGGTTGTCTACAAATGTAAATTTCACATGAAAAGGTCGAAAAGCTCCAGCAATACACGTTGGAACATCTTATATTAAAGTAATTTTGGATACTTGGTTAAACAAACCATGTTACAACAGCCAGAAATTACAATGAAATGAAATATATTAGTATTTTCATTTGGTAACTTTGGTCTTTTTTGGGAAGGATTTTATTTGATTGAGATTGTTTGCAATTTATCAGAAAGCACCGTGTGGGTTATGTGAATGATTCCAGTTAATTGGATTCACCATCAAATTTTCCTTGTAAATATATCTATATTGCAAAGCTTGGACAAATCAATTACGTCAATGATAAAGCTTCACAATGGGTTATCCAAAGCTGCACAATGTGTTATCTGTGGTATACCCACCAAGAGTGTCGAAACCCAGTTTCTTGTGTTCTAAGTCCAAAGTCGTACTGCTGTTTCACTGGGTAGTGGGGGTGAAAACCAATGTGAAGTGACAATGTTTTCACTCGTGTATGCTCTGTGTTCGACCTATAGATATTTTTATCTTGTAATAACCTAATACTTCGATAGAGATAAGCCCTGAGCGACAAGACCACATTTTTTTTCTATCCAGAGTGTCAGTCAGGAGATCATCGACTGCTTGAAAAAATCGTATTGTATTTTTTTTATCTCGTTTTTTGTTAATGTGTGAATGGAAAATATCAGTTCTTTCATCGCTAAGGTGATGTTTATAAGTTTCATTCAATAAAGCAGGATTTTTTTTAGTAAAATAAAGAACTCAGGCTATTGTGTTTTGTAATTTGAAACAAACACAAGTGACTTTGATCATTCGGGCGTTTTGGGCTTGGCTTGACTAGGTGGGTTAAGGGTCGCACCAAACATTTCGCTTTTTCAACCGTGGGGGCGTTATAACATGAGGGTCAATCACACTCTTCGTTGGTAAAAGAGAAGCCCAAGAGTAGGCGGTGAATGGTGATGACTAGCTGCCTTCCCTCTACTCTTACACTGCTAAATTAGAAACGGCTAGCGCAGATAGCCTTGGAGTAGCTTTGCGCGAAATTCCAAAACAAAGAAACAAAAACAAATCGGGCGTGTTTCACTAAATTAAGTGGTTGTTGATAATTTAAACACAAGTAGTAGTGTAATTTGTTTCAAGTTAAAAATTTAACGTCCATTAATTTCGGCCCACAAGTAACATGTTGACTTGCAATAGTAAAAACCAGGTTTGGATACCGATCAGGGCGGAGCACATTTAGCCCATTGTATAGAAACCAGGCAGAACGAAAAAGACATTTTATGTTGTTGTTATTTGTTCCCTTTTTTATTGTTGTTTGGTGTATAGCTACACAAGAGTTTATTTGTGCTATGGTCTCCCCAGTTATCAAAACCCGGCTTTTAGTGTGGAAAGTCCCCTAATTTACAGCTGAACAACCGGTCGGGAGCAATAAAATATATAAAACTACACTCAAAATAGAATTATAACAAATAATGGATTAGGTATTCTCATTCTAAGGTTTAAGAAATATTTTCAGTACAAAAATATTCCATTATTGAATGTTGTTTTTTATAACAACTTTAATAAAAAATAATAACTCGTCATTTTCCTGAAAATGTAAATACAAAATAATCTTTATAAACTAATGACTGAAGTTCACTTTTGAATGTTAGGGACACACACATAGCCGTTCCTTCACTAAGGTATGAGACAAGGGTTCCAGTTCATATTAAGTTTGGTTATTACTTTAGGTAGAATATTATTTTTCTATATATTTATACTGATATGTGATCAGTTACCCAATGTTGTTTACAGTAATTGTTCACATAATATTGTAAAGAGGTATACAATTATAGTATGCCGTATATAAACTGAATAATGATTGTCAAAAACAACCAAACAAGTAGCAAACGAACTGACTGTCTGTGTGAAAGTTTGCTTGAAGTCGTTGCGAAACGTCGTTCTTTCAACAAGAGCGACTTCTGTAGATTAATTAACCAGAACTTTCTTATCAAGTGTAACTACAAACTAATCCCTTGCTGCCCATTCCAACTTTATCCGTTCACCATGCCCTGTAAAAGAATTACAGGCTTACACTTTTGTGTTTTTGGGGTGAGTGGGTATACATGGATTTTAATTATAATGCAAGAGACAACTTCGAACAAATACAGTTCATGACACAATTATAAAATCTCAGAAATAATAAGACCCAGAAAACAGACCTGTAACCTTCCTCAGAAGTAACAGTAGTGTAACAAAAGTACATAGTTCATATTTGTGATGTATAGAAAGTCTTGTGTTTCCCAAGTAACATTTCAGGAACGTTTAACTTACTGTGTTTTGCATGAAATCCAATGCTGTTTTCAAAACATTTTATGGGCAATTTCAATCTCTTAGTGCTATTCATTATTTTAGCTATTTTTGTTAAAATGACTGAGGTGTATCCTATGGTGTGAGTGGGTGAGCGTGTGTGTTTTCTTATAGCAAAGCACATCGGGCTATCTACTGAATCCACCGAAGAGAATCGAACCCCTGATTATAGCGTTGTAAATCTGTAGACTTACCGCTTTACTGGTGGGTTTCTCCTCATGGACCCAGCAAACCTTCGTCCAAAATTTGATGAAGATCCATAAACTCTAAGTGATATGGTGGAGCAAAAATCCCGCAAGAACCTTAATGAAACCGAGGAATGAAAAACTTGAAGACCTATGTGTATTTCAACCTGCATTTAATGATCCTCCACGTCAATTTTAGTGAAGATCCATCCACTCTCTGCGAAGTATTTACATGGGCATACAACAGACAGAACTATTATATTTACATAGATGGGGACAGTGCATTAGATCCGCGTGTGACGTATTCATGACGTCATATCTGCACATTGAGAATTGAAAAATAGAAAGTTCTCCCTAGTGGTAACCATATCAGAAATGGAAAATTCGTGACCCATATTGCAAATCTACATACATACAGAATAAGAATTCATGAAGTGTAAATTCGCATATCGCGAAATAAAACAAAAAAATTCCGTATAACATAAACAAGATTTATATTATGGTATGATTACTAATACAATGCTTACCCGTATAGTCGTCCATATTTCACATAATTATCTTGTTCCAAAATATGGAGAGGCTAGAAAAACAAAAGTGATATAATGTTCTACTTAAAGTTTTCAGCGTTCAGAAAAATTAATAATTTTCATAAATCTTAATCAAAAGTACTTTAGTTTGAACAGATACAATTGCACCCAGCCATCCAAAACGTACAAGTTTCACAAAAGAGAAAGGAACCCAGACAACAACACTGACAGCCAACACTTCGGCCACTCGTGTATAACCGAATAATACGATTGACCTTTTATAAACTTCCTCACCAGAAAGTTTAATTTCATTTTTTATTGTTATCTCTATTCTACAATAGCAATATTACATTACACTTCCCGTTACAATTGAAAACATTGTAGTGTAAAAGAGCCAGAAACATTAAATTCGGTACCAGATTTGGTTTCAGTAATTTATTGGTAGATCCCCATGACATCTTTTATCTCCCTTTACCAGACAACCCCTTAATAGAAATAAAGTAACCCCCTGGTAACTTCTAATCTGCATACAATTTGTTGTCACATGTTTCCACTTACCATTTTGTACCCTTTCCATAAATTCTCCAAAGGAAATTTTGTTTTAACCGTAGGAATTCCTTTTGATTCCCAAAAGCCATAGTTCCTGGTGAGATAGCTAGATAATAAGATATAAAAGAAACTAACTAACCATCTACAGACACTGGTTTTTAGAACTAGAAGTTTATACATCAATTCTATGTTTGTAATATTAACTACATTTTATTACTCAGCGAAACAATTTATTCTATTTTAATTTATAAAACTGTTTAAAACGATGGTATAAAGCTGTTGAATTCAGGCTTCAACAAAAGTTACATAGAAACTGTTTATTCACCTATAAAGTCCGATGATCACCGCAACAGCGCAAAGAAACCAAGGGAGGATGGATGGTAATGCAGGAAGATCCATAGTTAAACAACTTCCTAATAAAGAACATAAAGAGCACACTGATTGAAAACACGTCTTCTGTACAAATATATATATATATATATACTCACACGTGCTATACTAGGATTAAAAGTCAAGGACATTGCGCATCAGCATTGAGGTGATAAGGTTACACAGGGGTTTTTGAGCTCGTATATTATTGATCTGTACTGATTTAGTTGTTTGTTATTTCTAAGTTAACGATAACATATTTTTAGTTTTATTTAATAATTCAGAATGAAAAGAAACTAGAGGAGTGACTGATGAAAGAAATTATGAAGGACAATGATAATTATGTTATTATATATGTATATATACACACACCAATATATAAACTGAATGTTAGTTTCATTAATTTTCAAATTTGTATAAAGCTACACAGGATATTTGCGCTAATTATATGTAATATAAAAGCAACAGACAAGAAGGAAAACATTTAGTTGTCAACTTTTCAACTATTATTGTACATATGAATAGTGAGGCTAACCTTCACGTTACAACACCCCACTTTTGAAAGCGCAAATATGTTCGGTTATGGAAATTCGAGCCCTTGACATACAGGTTGCAAATCTATCGTCCTAAGCACCAAGTCAAGCCATGTCGCGAAATTTATTATTTCTTTAAAGACACTGTAAAAAGTACTTTTAATACAAAAACACACTGTGATAATAAATCACTGATACTAAAGGCTTCACGTCAATATTTACCTTTGTATCATGTCCCCATTCTTATACATTCTCGTGCCTAAGTGGTTACGATAACATTGATGTTACTTATCATGAAATCTACTCTCGTATTGCTGCATGTCTGATTATAGAAAAATAATATATGTTAATGGATGAAATTAAGAAACTGAACAACAATCGATACACTCATATGAAAAAAAAACATTTGTGAGAAATCCCTCCCTCAGTGGTACAATAGTATTTCAGTTAACTTACAACACTAGAAACCTGGTTTAGATACCCGTGGAGCGAAGAGCACAGACAACCAGTTGTGTAAAGAACATACTCTTCCCGATACTCATAACAACAAACAAACTAAACCCTCATGTCAACACCAGTTTTAAATAATTTTGTTTACCTTCCCTTCATCTATTTACTTTATGTCAATCAAAAATAACAAAGGTCTTAAAACAGAAGTATCTCACATGTGACATTAATCAACTTTGTGATTGTTTGTTTGTTTGTTTTTGAATTTCGCAAAAAGCTACTCGAGGGCTACTTGAAACTGAAGTATGTGACCTTAGTCAACTTTGTGTGAACCACATAAATAACAACCCTTTGATTTTATCCATCCACCCGGTTTGTACTACATTTAGATTTTTATGTTGTTCAGTCATAAGCCCGTTTCTAGGAGAACCATTAGGATGGAAAGGTTGTCGTATTAGGACAGTTTGAGAATTGGTAATCATAAATGTGTTAAAAATTATTTGGTTGTATTAATTAAAAACATTGAAATAGTAATTCTCTCGTCATGGGTAGTTAAAATAATGAAAAATAGTAATAATCAAAAAAGTAATTTTCATTTGTTTCTCATTTTCAAGAATCATGAAATTAATTGTTTGGCTTCAACAAGTTCTGATGAACTGGAATTATGGGTAATCGTAATGGCACTATTATGACTACTAAATTATTGGAATGGTTGAAAGCTCTATTAATTGGGGATATTAATTTTAAATAATTTCTCTTTATTATTAAGTAATAGTTTTAAATCATCGATTTTTAGACGTCGATACTCATCAAGTACAAAAGACCACAGATGGTCTTGATATGACCTTAAAAATATGACATTTAGCACCACATGGATGGTCTTGATATGACCTTAAAAATATGATATTTAACACCATTACACATATGTACATAATAATAGTCTATACAAAAGTAAGCAACACTTTCTATGTTCACTTTATAACACAATAAGAATAATTCATAATGATTATGTTAGGTGGACAGTGCCCAGGTGCTTAAAACTACATTAAAGTGAACTCTATGTGATGTCTATACTGAACAACATTCTGACGGTCCACTCTAAATATTTTAAAAGTACCGGTTGTTGGGTTTTGTACATGAGTTTTGATGTTGTTACGTATTTGCCATGTTATATGTTTGATATACATGAACATTTTTGTTGTGGCTAACAGTTAATAACATCTTTCATGTATGTTGGTCCATAACGAAATTTAAGACTGAATCTTACGCCTTATATTTCCTTGCACGTCTGGTCATTGTTAGTATTCATATAAAACCTAGAAATTGAAAAATGTAGTTATAAGTTGTTACAGTAATGTGACGAATGTTATTACATAAAAATTAATCACAAGATATAATTATCACACGATTACTTTGTATTGGTTTATGATTATTACATTTTATGTTCACTTTGTCATGACTTGTTTTTAACATGTAATTCTTTTCATATTCTCTGTTTACAGTTAAGATATAGATATATCTTTATAACATTCTTTGTATTGTTATCATAGATTTATGTAACCATAGTCTTTTGTTTTTAGGTTACAATCCCGTTCCTTTAAGAACGTAACCACCCAACTTCTGGATAGTGTGAGACTATTACACCTCAGTCAGGTTAGATTTATGTTTTATTTATATTTTGATCTGTGTATATCATACTATAAAATGTTTAAATTCAATCTATCTGATATTATTGATAGCTCTACTGATCTCATGATCATTTCTTATTTTTTATTTTTAGCTAAAGATCGCAAATTTGATCGACTGGGTTCAAATCAGACACCAATGTCAAAATAAGATTTCAAAGGCTGGTGTATAAAAGATTAATTGTCAAAAGCATTAGAAATAAAGACTATTTGATTGCTGTAAATATTACATGTTTCTATATTGTTAATATTATATTCTAATCAGAGCACGCCACCTACTTAGAGATGGATAGGACAGTAACCTGGTAATCAGAAGAGCTAATTAAACACTTCTAAGGTTTATAGTCCATAACTTTATCAGTTTGGTACCATAACATTTAACGATATTTCGTTCAGATGATTTAGATTAGTCAAAAATACATTCACCGAAGGCTAACAATGGAAAATAATCACTATACTAAAAGTATAGAGTAAAGGTAATAAAATTCGCTATGTTAAACATTCAACCAATGGTATCAATAAAATGATAATAAAGACACAACTGTTTATACTGTATTTACGTTATACAAAACAACCATCCGTTACATTTAAAAACTAATGTACCGTTTTTGAACAAAACTTTCAACACCCCTCCCTAAAAATGTTTTTAACCAATGAAATGCCATAATTAGCTCCGCTAAGGCACTACTTCAAACGTTGCTGTTTATGTTTGGTGTCAAGTGATAAACCATTACCAAAGTTTGACCAGAAGTTAATAACTTATAGAGATACATAATAATAAACTAAAATTAAATATATAACTAAATCACACGATAAGTAGCTTCAATACTACTTCAGTAAAGACTGTTTGTTCATGTTTTGATTTTATTTGAGTCTTGAACAGTTTTACTGTGTAGTTTCATGAAACTTTGTTTATAAATTCAATATTTTATCGTGGTATGAATATCCTATTAACTAGTACAAAACATGGTTGGATAACTAATACTTTTAAAAGCTGGTTGAACACTCACAGTATCAACATTGTTTAAAATGACATTTAGTTTTAACTTTTAGAAAGAACATATCTGAGTCGCCAAGTGTTCGTTTTGTGTCGTTAGCTAAAAATGTAAACTGAATGAAAACTTTGTATATTCATGTCTATCTTCGGTAGGTTTTTCTAGTAATTTTCAAAATTTCTTTATTAGGAAAAGTAAACTAACAAACTACAATGGCACAGAATCTGTGTTAATTATAAGTTTTATGTAAGATAATAAATCACAATAAGGAGAAACTTTTTATTATCATCTAGGAAGAGTTTATTCAGAAAATTATCAAAACAATGTTTGTTACAAATACATAAACGTTAGTTTATCACTTGTTTACTATAAACATTACTATACTTTATCTTCTTAATTTATCATTTATAATAACATCCTTAATATAAATATATCATATAGCAATATACTGAATTACATAAAATATTAAGCCTAACCACACTGGCAACCAAAAGTAACAATCATTTATATTTAATAACAGAAGCAAGCTTAAAATGTCACTATTAGAAATATTTCTATTTTTTGTAACAAACATAACAAGAACCTCATTGTCAATCAACAGATAAGAGCCTGAAATATAAAACACGTTGTTCTTATTGGATGGTCAGGTGCTATCTTTTAATATGAATGTCCGTTTCTACGTTCAACCTTGAGAGTGACGTCAGAGACTTGGATTAATCCGACTGCTGGAACAAATTTCAAAGGAACCTGTAGGATACAAACACTAAATATGAAATACGTTTATAAAAGTAACTTGTAAAACAACTGAGAAATAGTGGAGAGTGGTCACCATTCATCAGTTAATCAAGCATTATTTCAATAATGTTGTATGTATTATATACACGGTGTAGCTAAAAAACTCGCATAATTTTATTTACCACATATACTAAAGAGTTACAACATATGAACATTTATTTACTAACAGCATATATTCTACAAAAAAAAAGATCTCAGTTTACCACATACTTTTTCAGTGGATTTCCTGCGAATGATGGTTGTACGTAGACCCACAACGAATAGAAATCAAAGCACTCTCATACAAGTACAGATCCATGTAATGCCATAAATCAAAGCTCCATATACAGTGTGTATTCAAGCTATCACATTAAAACTGCAGATCAAAGATGTCCTGTGCAGAGTATATTCCTAAATAGCCCCATACTGTGTATAAACCTAAATAGCCCAACATAGAGTACCGACACAAATAGTCCAATACGGAGTACCGACGTTAGTAGGTCAATACAGAGAGTACAAGTCCAATAATTATATTCAGAGAGCAGATTTACGCAATCCCAGTACCAATATGGATCTAAGTAGTCTCACGAAGAATACACCATTGAGTTGAGAAACACAATTCGTACTGTCTACAAAGTTGAACGAATTTAGATGAAAGAACTTACAGATCCTAATACCATAAAAAGAGATCAGGAAACAGTCTGTAAGAATATATAAAGACTGGTCAATATCCGTAATGGTGATAATATTTAAAGTGAATTTAACATCGATGATGCCAATTCAGGTAAGATCACTTGTAGAAATTCGAGAACAACAATAACAAGTTAACACATAATAAATATAAGAATAATCAAGATTTGGTGTATCTAAAGGATTTTCTGGATTCTGACAATTTACTGTCAATCGGATTCCGGATGAACTACGCCTCACACAGAATACAGCTTTATTTGCTGCTAATCTTCGAAGTTATAGGATTATCAACTAGTGCTATACAATTTTAAGTTATGAAACTAAGTTAAACTGTAAGTAATATAAGATTCGAAATGTTGTTATTTTCAGATAATATCTCGATATCTTTCTAAATAAACTATCAAACCCAAAGACTCAAAATAAAGCACAATGTGTAAAAATATTTATTTTTAAAAAACTTTTATGACCAAAGTAATAGTACATTAAATCGAATTTTAAATCTTTATAATAGACAAACAACTTTGTAAAAAACAATAACAACTTTTAATCACTAAAGTAACAATGTTCTAAATTGATATAAAGCATCTGTAAAAAACTATAACAACTTTTAATTACAAAAATCACAATGTTCTAAATTGATATAAATCATCTGTAAAAAACAATAACAACTTTTAATCACTAAAGTAACAATGTTCTAAATTGATATAAAGCATCTGTAAAAAACAATAACAACTTTTAATTACAAAAGTCACAATGTTCTAAATTGATATAAATCATCTGTAAAAAACAATAACAACTTTTAATCACTAAAGTAACAGTGTTCTTAAGCCATATGGCTTAACAAAATCAATGAAAATATTTTTTTTATTTACATATAGCTACTTTCTTAATTTCTCAATCTACAAAAATAAAGGATCGTTTTATGTAAAATAAAGAAAACTCTACTTTACCTTAGTTTCAGAACAAGGTACAAAACGCAAATGACGTAGAATGTGGACCAAACATAATTTTATTTCCATTAGAGCGAATCGCATTCCTATACAGTTCCTGGGACCAGCCCCGAATGGCATGTAAGTGTATGGTATAATGTTGGATTTGTTCTCAGGCAGAAATCTGTATGTACAAGAAGTTTATTTTGACTTTCAAAATTTGAAATTTTCTAAAACAAAAGAATAATAGTAATGGACAAATTACGAAATGAATTTCTTAAACATGTAATTGAAATGTTCAACCACTTATTTACTTCACTCAATATTTATTCCACATTATTTTATAGAAGATACAATCAGCCTGGCCTAGTACCTCGATTGTAAAGAAAAGTATTGAAATAAGCGTAAATTATTTTGTTCACAAGGTTAATGTAAAGACACAATCTGTAAATTTGTGTCCAGATGTCTAAAATGTGTACACTTCTGATCAAGGAAATAAGCACACGTGGTTGAAGATATGAAAATTATCTTTGCTTCTTAACACACATTAATAGTCAAGTTCAACCAGTATTTCCAACACATATAACTATATTACATTTTACTAGTGTATAACTTCATAGTGAAATAAATCTGTTTTAATAAAGTTAAGAAACAATAAACAAAACATCCATGTTTTCACTCTTTATATAATGTTCTGACTTATAACGTCAGTTATCAGAATGTTGTCTGTAATAAATTTTGGTCTTTATCTTAAGAGGTAACTCTTGTATTTAACCGATGTTTTAATTGTAACTGCAGTTCTGAGGTAAGCGATTTTTAACTAATTAAATACTTAGCAATTGAGCAATAGAACAACTAAATATAAAAGTAACGTCACACCATGTTATTAAATGACAACCACCTGTTACCTGTCTATGTCACATGAAGCCAACACTTACTTTTCGGAACCACTGCAAAAGAAATATTACCTGTCCTAAAAACAACACTTGTCACTTGTCTGGAGCAAAATAAAATAGCTGTTGCCCATCCAGTTCGGATAAAACTAATTCATACTTGTCTGGACTACATAGAAAAACAGTTGTTGCACGTAAGTCCAGCTGTTATCTTTCTGTCTTAAATAAAATATGCCACTACCTGTCTGGATCAAATTTCTCCGGGTCTGGAAAGTTTTTAGGTCATGGTGCATGGCGTATATTGGGAACCTCACTGGTGTGTCTTTAGGTATAGTCAGCCCTATATCATCAAACGTATAATCTTCCAAAGCACATCTTTCCCCACTGTAAAAATAATTAAATAAGCTCTATGTAACAGTTAAACAATAAGATCTAGTAAGTTACTTTATAACATTTAAGATGTTACCAATCAAATCACATTAAACATTGTGTATTTATTTTAATATTAACGTTTGTTAAAGTTAAATTTATGTTTAGAAATGCATTTAACTTATACTGTTAAATATGCATTGCGAAATTCCAGGCTATCACTAAAGTTATAGAATCAGGCTATTTGAAATTGTAAAATGTAACAGCATAACAGTGAATGGTCTCTAAAAGTTATATTTGATCTAATAAAATATGTTCAATGTATTTCTTGACTTTTTGTTTTAATTCATTCTAGGCAGATCTTCCCACATGAACATAATTTGAACCTAATGTTAAGCCAACATGTAAAATGAGGTCAGAATAATGAAAATATACAGATAAATTATTAAGACTTAATCGTGTTTTTTGTATTTTGTATTTGTCACTCGGACTGATGTTACAGAAGGATATAATTTGTTAAACAAAATGAAACAATTAAACCTAATTTAAACCTAAAATCAAATGTATTTTAACTGGAAATGGTGTTTTTATAGGTTGAATTAAATAATTGTGTAGTAAAGTCCAGAAAATTAGAATGGAAACAAATATAAACGATATCTAACAGAAGGTATTTCTGTCAGTACTCATCGCAAATTAGTATTAGTTTATCTTTGGAACACCAGATGGAGTGAAACTTCTCTTTTTTTATATTAATTCTTTTTTTCCAGTACTGAATTCCGTTAGTTTTTGTAAAGTTTGATAACATATTTTGAAAATAAAATAAAAATGTACCGTTACCTTTCAAATAACCTGATATTAGAATATTTGCTTTCAGCCGTCGAGTTGTCATAATGTGATGGTCAATACCACTATTCGGTGGTGAAAGAGTAGCTCAACAGTTGGTGGTGGGCGGTGTTGACTATTTGCCTTTCCTCTAGCCCAACACTGTTAAATTAGGGACGCCTAGCGCAGATACCCTTCTTGTAGCTTCGAGCGAATTTCAAAAACGAAACAAAACCTGGCAAAGATCAGTAACTGTACTACTTTTAAATATCGTTTGACAACTGATAGTTCATGAAATTTGAAAATGTTTAGATAAAAATATAGTAAAATGTGAGAATAGGAAACAGATAAACAATTGAAAGAGTGGTTTATTGAACGTAAAGTAATGAAATATCTAAGATAAATATTTAGTTTTTTCTGAAGGTAAGTATTTAATAACATATTTTTTGTTTGGAATAACTGAAGGTAAGAGTAGACTATTTAATAACATGCAATAATCCATTTCTGCGAGTTCGTTTTGTTGTGCAAGCACTGTTTACAACTGTCTCATGGTTATGTACAGGTCCTAACGTCTCGTGTTACATCAAATATTTATAAAATCTCTAATACGATATTAGCTGTTACTTACAGTGATGAAGGAGGGTAGATTCGAATACTTTCACATACAACTGCATCCAAGTATTTCATAGAGCTGACAGATTCGTAAGTGTCGTGTTCCTAGACCATACAAGTTTTACACTTTAATTCAGTTAAAATTCTGTCTTTAACATACGACAACGTTTCTGCATTATATCCGTATATACACAGTCTGATTGGAGAAATAAATTATGCGTTAATTCTAAATTATGAAAGAAATTATATTCGACAGTTTCTAAAATATAAGGAACAAATTTCTCACTATACCACACTTGTATTAAACAAACTTTGAAATTTTATGACACTCTTACCATAATACCCCTTTCAATCATCATAATTTAACAGGATTCACATTTCATAGTAAACTGAAGGAACTTGTTTTAATGGTTTATGTAGTAATATTGTTCTCTCTTTTTTTATACTTTTGTGATTCGATAAACTCTTTTTTTACTGGAATATTTTTCTTTTATTAACTTGGTGTTTTATACACACAACATCTTATTACTGCTTTCATAATAAATTATAGGCTTACCTGTGAAGGTATGGTTTCATCAATTTCCTGATATAATTTATTTTGGCAATCCTGATTTAAAGCCAACAGATACACAATGTATGATAAAGCACTAGCCGTAGTTTCGTAACCACCCAAGAAGAATATAACGCATTGAGCAACAAGCTCGTCTTGGGTCAAATCTAGAATAGTAATTATATAATATAAATATTATTTGTTCATGTTCAATAACAAATTCAATAACGTAAAGATATATAAATCGAATTTTTTTCGAACTTTCTCTCACGCGTAAAACGAGTAAATTCAATCAATCAGTAAGAACTTAAATAAATTAGCTTGAGCTTGTACAGGTGGAAACAGGATTAGTTAACTACTGATGGTGTAGAATTTGTTATATAATATAAATACTTTTCTTAAAGGCTTATAATGCTAACATTCATGGTTTGATGAATCAATTGTGTAGCTTTATGTTTACCAACAAACTATTTGGTAAAAGAAAAGAGTCAGAAAGAGTGTACCTAAATAAAACCTAAACGTATTTCAATATTATCATTGGTTATCAGTATTATATTACAACCTTAAAAATATTTAAAAAGTATGAATGAACACTAATCAGTATGTTACGAATCAACCAAAATTAAAGTTTAACAGTATTTATATTCCTGTCGTTAACATTACTGTTTATGGTTCCAAACTATATTCACCTGACGTAAAATTAACTTCGTGGTTTAAATGCTCGAAGACCATCATGCACGAATTGTCACAATTCCAACCAAAATCTTAAAAATTATTTTACTTCTTTTAACCTGCTTAGCTACTTAGTGATAACGATTTCACACTTTCTGTAAATTATTACAATCGTCAGTTAGATCGTACAAATAACATTTGTCAAAATGTGTTTGACAACTCGTGAAAACAAAACTCAAACTATTACATTTGATCTTCTACGTCATGTATGACCATATTTTTAAATTTTCTCACATTTATTTTGTAACTTGTTGTTGAAGAATTTAAAATTTTCTTCTTCGTATCCGTAATTGTTGACATTTTTAATGTCCTCTTTGGAGTTCTGCAGTTTGTTGTCCATGGTCTCTAGTAGCAACTGAAGGAAGTCTATTCGCTTTGTCTGAAACCATCGAAAACCTTTTGTTATTGAAGAAAAAGTGGGGAAATTATTAACTAATGTTGAGTAAATGTCATTGTTATCATTTTTATTTTAAGACACATAATAATACTCCCAAACACCCCTGCAAAATAGAGATTAAATATTAATTACCTCAGGACTGTGTTTACGTTGGTCAATTATCTTGAGAGTCAACTTCTTGAAAAACTCCATACCCGATGGGTCGATCATGGAGATTTTGAACAGTTTCATGATGCTAGGGAAGGCAACTAAAAGAAGAAAGGTAATTCATTAGAACGTTATTGTGTAACTTAGACAATATATTATTTTCATACATTTCAAAATATACATGAGCTTTTTATAAAAGTTTTGCTTAACAATTAAAAACACAGCTATAATATTTTGAGTATTACTTGGCTACGCTTATGAATGTTATATCGAAGGGAGTGTTGGACATTTCAAGAAACTGTAAATCTCCTGGAACGCGATGAGATGTGTTGTTTAATTTTCAATCCAGTAAATGTTAAATATCAGTGGAAGACCAGAAAAGGGCACCTAATCATTACAACCAATCGCCAACTCTTGGGTTACTTGTTTTTGTTTGTTTTTGAATTTCTCGCGAAACTACTCGAGGGCTATCTGTCTGCGTTACCCGTCTTTAATTTAGCAGTGTAAGACTAGAGGCAAGGCAGGTAGGCATCACCACCCACCGCCTACCCTTGGGTCACTCTTTTACCAACGAATAGTGAGATTGACCGTCACGTTATAACGCCCCACGGCTGTAAGGGCGAGGATGGTTTGGTACGACCGGAATTCGAACCCGCCACTCTTAGATTACGAGTCGAACGACCTAACAAGCTCAGCCATGCCAAGCCCTTGGGTTACTCTTTAACCAGTGAATTGTGGGATTGATCGTTCACATTATAATGGCCCCCAAATCCAATACATCACTGCATTCTTACATGTTATCCGTGCCACTGAAGTGATTCTGATTCAGAAAGAGATCCTGTTTGAAAGCTGGGCATAACGCTATGTTAATTCTTATTCAAACTATACCAACTGGCTACTCACGTGCAAGTAGGAAATCGCCATCTGTTAGCAGAACTAAAAGCTTCTTTGGCAGTTTTAGTAAAAGCATTGTCAGGGTTTCTGAGAGCATTTGTTTTAGTTCCAAAAGCGCAGCTGGCAATCACATCCATGGTGAATGCTCCAAAATAACTGAATGGAAGAGAAAACACAAAAAACTTTAATTATTTGTGAATTTGAACTTTTTCAAGGAAAATAAATTAAAATGGTAATAAAAAGATATAGAAAGCTATTAAAGGTGTTTTTACCCCAAAAATTACATATAACTGTTGTTATGATCCAAATATTTCTTAATACTCATTAATGTCTTTTATTTTTCTTATATTTGAACTTTTGTTTCAAAGAACTGATCAAACCAACTGAGTAAAATCACTCATTTGCAATTTAAAATACGAGAACTGGTAGAAAAACCCGGGATTCAACCTAAAAATTAAATACTATTTCAACTATGATTTACTTTCATCATTACCTAGTGAGTCTGTAGACTCGTTCTTGAGATATTGTAAGGCCTGTATGACCTTTTGAAAGAATTCTTCTTCTCTGTTGTTCGGTCCGTGATTACACTTCACGGGTTAGATCATTGATAATCTGAAATCTTTGGCATTTCAGACAGATTTGTAGGTTACCGAAAAAAAATTGTCACTTGAAGTTACAGCAAGTGAGTAAAAGACTAGTGTACGATATGGGGCATTGTATTCATAAGATTGCTCTTTGTGAGAAGAGAACAATGTTCTGACGGAACAGCACATTCTCCTCTTGTCCTAATGGAACATTACACCTATTTATCAGCAATCGTCTTCTATTATTTTATTTCTCTTAATAGTTGTTGATTTACCATATACAATAATCTACTATGAAAGATTTAGACATCTCCAAATAATCAACTACTAAAACGTTTGACATCCCAAAGAATTGATGACTTTACTTTCCTTGCAGAGAAGGTATATGAACTTGAGAGATTCCATTGCAAACTTTGAATTTTTCTATCTTGATTAAAGTATTGAACCCACGTTCAATCCACAGTTATAACACTAACGACAAAATAATGAAACGTTTTGAATAGAAATTAGTTTGACAGAACTCGGGTCCATCTTCGCTCTGACGATAACATTTCTGTAACCAAACTGGTACGAAACTTACTCATACCAGAAATGTCACTCAGAATGATCGGTCCAGGACTTTTCCAAATATTCACTTTCTCTGCTAATTTCTAAATGAAAATTCTTCTATCGTCAGCCACAGTTAATGGATTGATGTCTTTTTATAATCAGTCATAGATCATCAAGTTATTTGGGTCGTGTGTGTGTGTGTATAAACATATATAGTTTCAAACAATGTAATTTCAAGATCTATGGGGTTCTGTCTTAAACCTACTCATAATTATTGGGAAAAACGAGACATCTATTGTTCAACATTGCACAGCACTTGTGACTTCTGTAAATAAATCACTAAAACATTTCGATAAACATAAACTCTCTCAAAGGTGTTCTTCATTGTTTCCACTGTTATGGGAAACATTGTGAGGAAAATATAATGTTCAAAATCTTAAGGTTGTAAATAAATAATATTTATCTAAATGGTCAGTGTATTCTACAGTTTTGTTGCCATAGGTACCTATTCTAAATGTAGTTTAGCTTACGTACGTTCCTTAAACATTAAACCTAACCAAAGTACAAACAATCATTGTTTAATTAGAATAACAACTGAAAAATATTTGTTATTCCATATATTCATTTCAAGCTTTTCAAGTTGTTCATGTGTTAGTCGTTCCATAGTGTTGAACTGGTAGACTAGAGACAAAAGCAGCTAGCTTTTAATACTGCAGAAAAACCCGAATCATATGGTAAGATTCCACAGACACATTTTAAAAGATACCTGAGAGAATGTGACAACGTTTTAAAACAATATAAAAGAAGGTGGCTAACCAACCCCACCCCAGTAAGTCACCCACTACATTGATCTTTGTACCCACAGTCAGGTTTTGTTTCAATTTTGTAAATAATAATAATAATAACAAAACATAATATATCAGTACAGTAAAGTCAATAGTCGATGTAAAAGAATTACATACTATTAATTAAACACAAACTTAACGTTTAGATAGCTATTAATTGGGAACAAAAGAGGTGATTGTTTTCCTTATTTGTGAAGTATTAAGCACTGCATGTTACTTATGATTCTCAAACATGTATTAAAGAGAACATGCCAAACATTAACAGTGATTTGATGGCAGTTAGTGTTATGACAAACTAGAATAGCTTATAGGTGGTTGTGAGGTTTTTTTAGTTTTAAGATACCAAAATATCACTTCTGAAATGTGTGTCACAATTTAGGAGTTACGGTGTTTATACAGTTAACATGGAGACGAGTTAGTATAGATTATATAGTAGTATTTGGATGTACATTAAGATGTTTAAACGTTGATCAACCATGTCACATCTTTAAACAAATGTCAAATGAGATGTATTCTACTACATTCGGTGCATACAAGTCTAAAAGAATTATGAGCGAAATGTATTCTTATAGTTCAAGGTTACTTTCTTGTCATATATTTAATATTATGTGCAGGGTATCAAAACTAAAATTCTAGAATCCTTTGCCTGATTACTTTCAGCTGAGCCACTAGATTAGATCGGGTATTTAGAATTTACAAAACAGTAACATACCTTGTTCGTAATGAAAATGAAAAATAAACAATAGGGATCAACTTGGGAAACCAAAACCATAGAGAAAAATACAAGTCGTATCACAGATCAGAATACATGAATACATGGGTAAGTAGCAGATGTTCACACGTCCCAGAAAACTTTATGCGATATAATAAATAAAGATTTTCGTTTGAGAAAGTGACATAAGTCACAAGTAGAAAAGTTCCATTCACGTCACATCCATTCAACAGTTGCGTGCCTTGAAGAGATAGAGAAAAAACTGGTATTCAAGCTGTTTTTGCAGGAACAATCCGTTTAAGTTTCTGGACTAAACATCTATACATTTGAGAGCGATCTGAATCTCTAAATGTGTACTTAAAACTGTCTTCCTACATAGATTATGCAAACCAATAAGAGGGGGATGGTGAGCTTAGGACATTATAGCCTTTCTACTGAACGTATTAATGTGGAGACTTGTCTGCAAGGTTGCTATCGAGCGGTGTGGTTATTAGATAAAGCATTACAAAACATGGTGACACGGATTGTATGGTGAATTTCGAAAACTCTTTTCATATAATGTATACAATCATTTGTATTTTTAAATGTATTCAAAACGGGTTTAAGTTTATTGTACAAAGCTGCACATTTTAACAATTATAACCCATGAAGATGAAGTAGAACCAATACAATATCTTCAGTAGATAGTTATCTCCAACATCTTACCCTTTACAGTCAATAGATTTTCCATTTTCTGCAGCCTTTAGAAAGTTTTCAGTTAATGTGTCAGCACACTCAAGCAGTAAACTTTGCATCTATAAAGAATCAAGTACAGTAAACCAAACAACTATATTTACGGTAATACATTTCTAATACTATTTATATCAAGTATAAACAACATCAAAGTTGTTTAACATTATTATAAGTTTAATAATTATCTTTCTTTGCCATTGTTACCTTCTAAGTTTCAAACAATAATAATACAACCTTATAACTTATCTTATAACTTAACCGGAATAATTTTATCATGGTGAAGTGGTAAAAGCTTTAAAAAGGGAAACATTGACTGTTGTAAGTGACAAATCCAATATTTGATTTACACTATCATTACCAGTAACTACAATAGTTGTCACCCATATATACCAGAGTTTTAGTATTTACATCTTTCTAATTACATTTAACATACTTCACTCAAAACCACAAAGACAACATGCGCTAGCTGTCTTAATACTGAACTGATATACTAGTACCTGGACACACAGCTTTTACATACAGCTCTTGTGCCATTCTTATAAAAAAAAAAATCTTTGTGATCATCTTTATAGCCGAGAATCAACGTTTTCTCAACGTTAAAACAAAACAAAAAAGGTAAAAATGTCATAAGAACAAGTAATATAAATTTACAATAAACAAATAATTATTTGTATTAAAAATTCAAGTCCATTATATTTCTTTGCCTTACCTTTCTGGTCACTGCAAGTATTTATTTTGCGAGTTCTTCTAACAATTACAAAATGTCTTACTAGGTGGCGCTATAATTTAATAGTCCTTTTTGTCAGTTGACAGAACACCAGTCTTGAGTGTGGGGAATTGGGATATAATTCATTGCTGGGAAATATATAATGAAATAAATAGCGACTCTTTGTATTGGGCAGATGCCAAACATTTTTCCTGAGAGAAAGTTAGAGAAATGATGATGTTGTAATATGAAAGTTGTGCATAACAAATATGTTGGTTTACATAAAACAAGGATTGTTTGTTGACAAACACATACACACTCACTGGATCATCTGTTTTGTTCAAACTTTACAGATCGATCCTCTAACTCAATTCTGAAATAATATTTTCCCTATTTTACCAGAAATGTAAGACTAGAGGGATGACAGATAGTCGTCATAACACACCGCCAACGTCTGGGCTACACTTTTAGAAACGAATAGTGGGATTGACTGGAACACAGTAACGCCCTCATGACTGATAGGGCAAACATGTTTGAGGTGACAGGGATTCGAACTTGTGAACCTCAGATGACGAGTGTATTGCCTTAACCACGTCACCATGTTGGGCCCATACAGAAAAAAAAATCCTTTCTCAACGAACAAACAAAGGTGAAATTATCAGCAAGTGTCTAGTTCAGCGTGATCTGCCTCTTCCGTCTTTAGTTCCGACCGGAAGACTTGTGAAACAACGTCCTTTTCATGGGTGCTACTTTTGTAAAATATTTCTCCAAGACTTCCTCTAAAAGAGTCATGCTGTACTAGACAGTTACTACCAATTTCATCTTTGTATATTCTTTATGAAAACTGGAGTTAAAATCAGTTATAAAATAAAACCCTTTAATGGTATGATGTTATACCTAAAACACTGTCAGCTATGTTGCTTAGTATCAAAAGGGAGCAAAATGCCTCTGTACTGGTGTCTAAGCAGGCGAGCAGGTTCTTTAGTAAGCAATAGCTGCGTTATAAGAATGGCAGTCAATTCCTTTACGTAGTTGATAGGTGCATCTAAATGGCTGTCTATTCTCTGGTGGATAGTTACAAAATAGGGACGGTGGTAGGTAGTCTAAACAGTTTTGCCATAAATATAAGATACCATACCTTACGCATTTTCCCCGAAGTGAAAGCAGGTGTAATGATGGTTCGGACTCGCTTCCAGGAATCACCTTTTAAAGCGAAAAGCATGTTGTCTGCTATCGAGTGTCCAAAGTGAAAGTCCTAGTCCAAAAACAACACTGTGTATAGACAACATTGATATGGGTGTATAAAGGTAGTGAGAGCACTTGAAAGTCCGAAGGTTATTAATATACATCATTTAAGTTCTGCATTTTATGATAGTAGTTACTACATCTGCGAGTTAGCAAAGACAAACAAAGTGTGAAAGGAAATTAAATTTATATAAGTACGCCGCCTACAGGATATTTCTACACTTAATAAATGTATAACAATTTTAATAAAAAAAAAAAGAATTTAGAAAATAACTCCTAAGTGAAAAGCAGAAAAATCATAGAAAAATAATGAATAATTTGTATTGAAAGAAATATTATAACTTTCATGTTATTATTATAAACATGATTTGTTGTTTTGTAAGACGAATTGTTTGATTTAACCTTTTTTCTACTTTAGTCAAGAACAGAAATTTGATGTTTTTAATGTAAATAAAATTGTTCAGCGAATGTATCACTATAATATAATATTGTTATTAAAATATGTATGGAATCATGTGTATGTTTATACAAGACTGAAATAAAACTATGTGACTTACTCTGTGATCTGTAAAAATGTGGAAATCTTTCACTAACATGGTCTTCAGTAAATGTGGTTCTGCAAGAGATAGAACTGGTTGTGTTCCCTCATAGAACCTGAAATGAAAAGTAAGATAATTCTATTAAATAATAGTAATGGATGATTATTAACCCTAAGACGGATTAAGATTGCATTTACAGGGTACTCACAGAAACATTTTGTTTGTTTGGTGTCATAATGATGTCCAGCAAATAAATGTAAAATTATCCACAGGAAATATTATGTAGAGATGAAATAGAACTCTGACAGCCAAAGAAATAAAAAGGTGAAACAAACCAACCAAGACTCAAGAAACGAAACGAAATTTCTTGTTCCCTTTGTATAATGTTTAAGATTCACTTCTCAGTAGTCTGTCGTCAAGAATAATCATTAACGTAATATTAATACTGCTTTACACAATTATTATTATTTTTAAAAACTCCATTTAATGACATAATGTATAATAAGTCTTATTTCTGGGTGCACTAACTAGTTAGTTAATTAAATATGATGTCATGTGATAACATTTTGGATACACAAGTCTGTATAATTATTATGTTGTTCAGAAATTCTAGTTAGTGCTTGCAGTAAAGACAGTTGTTTGGAACATTGTGTTATTGTAATTTATTGGTTGTCTACAAATGTAAATTTCACATGTAAAGACAGAAAAGCTCCAATATTACACGTTGGAGTATCTTATGTTAAAATCATTTCGATACGCGATTAAACAAATCAAGTTACAACAGCCGGAAGTTGAAATGAAATCGAACATATCAGTATTTTTAATTGGTTTTGTTCTGTTAACAAACTTTGGTCTTTTTTTGGAAAGGATTTTATTTGACTTGGGTTGTTTGGAATTTATCAGAAAGCTACATGAGGGTTATGTAAATGAGCCCAGTTAAACTGATTCACGAAAACATTTTGCTTGCAAATATATTTATATTGCCAAGTTTTGATAAATCAATTTCGTCAAGGACAAAGCTTTACAAGTGACAGTGTTTTCACTCGTGTATGCTCTGTGGTAGACCTATAGACAATTTTATCTTATCATATCGAAGGTTAAGTTTCAAATCATAATATTAGTAACATTTATCGTAAGCTTATACACCGAGAGAGATAAGCCCTGAGTGACAAGGCCACATTTTTTTGTATTCAGAGTGTCAGTCAGGAGATCATCAACTGCTTGAAAAAATAGTATTGTATTTCTTTTATCTCGTTTTTTGTTGATGTGTGAATGGAAAATATCAGTTCTTTCATTTTTTAGGTGATATTTTTAGGTTTCATTCAATAAAGCAATTTTTTTCTTGGTAAAATAAAAAACTTAGGCTATTGCTTCTTGCTATTAGAAACAAAGACAACTAACTTTGACCATTCGGGCGTTTAGCTCATTGTATAGAGACCAGGCAGAACAAAAACGATATTTTAAGCTGTTGTTATTTATTTCTATTTTTATTGTTGTTTGGTGTAAAGCTATACAAGAGGCTATTTGTGCTATGCTCACCTCAGTTATCAAAACCCGTCTTTTTGTGTTGAAAGCTCTCAAATCTACAGCTGAGTAACCGGTAGGGTACATTAAAATATATAAATCTACAATGAAAATACAATTATAACAAATAATGCATTAGGTATTCTTATTCCAGGATTTAAGAAATATTTTCAATATGAAAATATTCCATCCTTTGTTGTTGTTTATGTTTTTTTTTTAACAACTTTAATAAAAAATCACAACTCGCCATATTCCTGAAAATATAAATACAAAATAAACTTCATAAAGTATTGACTGAGTTTCAGTTTTGAATGTTATGGATACAAATCATAACCGTCCTTTTACTAAGGTGAGAGACAAGGGTTCTAGTCCATCTTAAGTTTGGTTATTACCTGAGGCAGAATATTATTTTTCTATATATTTATACTGATATGTGATCAGTAAGTGACAGTAATTGTTTACATAATATTGTAAATTGGTATACGATTACAGTATGCCGTATATTAACTAAATAATGATTTTCAACAACAATCAAACAAGTACCAAAGGAATTGACTTCTGGGTGAAAGTTTGTTTGAAAACGTTGCGAAACGTTGTTCTTTCAACAAGAGCGACTTCTGTAGATTAGTTAACCAGGACTTTCTTATCAAGTGTAACTACAAACTAATCCCTTGCTGCCCATTCCAACCTTATCTATTCACCATGTCCTGTAAAAGAGTTATAGGCTTACACTTTTGTGTTTCGTTTTAGGGGGTATACATGGATTTTGATTATAATGCAAAAGACAACTTCGAACAAATACAGTTCATGACACTATTATAAAATCTCGGAAATAATGAGACCCAGGAAATCCAGTTACTCAGGGTTTTCTTGTTAAGTTCATTTCATCAAGAAAAAGTTGTAATTTAGTATACGATTACAGTACGCCGTGTATCAACTGAGTAGTGATTTTAAAAAATATATTTAGTCCTTGACTGATCAGCAAACAATAATTGAACAAACAAAAACCAATATTTATTGTTATTTTTTGTTGGTGGTTCCCCAGTGATACAATGGAATGTCTGCGGACTTAAAACGCTACAAACCGGATACAGATAACCCTGGTGGGTGGAGCATAGATATCTCTTTTGTTACTTTGTGCGTAAAAACAAACAGATAAATGTTTTATTAGAACCTCCGGTCAGAATTTCACGGATCTGTGTTTGAAAAGCACTGCTTCAAACAATGTTATAAAATGGTGCAACACCTGGCGTGTAGTTGTAACACTGCATAAATCACAAACAACTGTATTTCACAAATCGAAGAAATAATAAACAAAAGTTATTCTCAAACTTAACGCCCTTAAATTTTGAGGATAAATTTTAGCAAAAAATTAAATTTAAATTGTCTCTCTTCTAAAATGCTTAAAATAAATATGACAAAGATTAAACTATACTATTCCATATGATAACATGATAATGTGTAACAGTTAAAAACGCCTATATAACTTATTTTAGCATCAACAACTCAGAAACGTCAGGACAGCCTATTGACTCACATCTAACACTACCAACACACATCTCTATAAGGCTAGAGAACTCCAATCACATAACCTTTATGATTTGTTTGTTTCTTTTGAATTTCGGGTAAAGCTATTCGAAGGCTATCTACTCTAGCCGTCCCTAATTTAGCAGTGTAAGACTAGATGGAAGGCAGCTAGTCATCACCACCTACCGCCAACTCTTGGGCTACTCTTTTACCAACGAATAGGGGGGATTGACCGTCACATAATAACGACTCTACGGCTGAAAGGGCAAGCATGTTTGGTGCAACGGGGATTCGAACTCGTGACCCTCAGATTACGAGTCGAATACCTCAACACGCTTGGCCATGCCGGGCTCCCTAACCTTTATGAACATTTCTTTTTCAGATCCCAGGCCAAAAAGACTGCGACCATGCAACGAATAACAACATGCATATATTTTACCACAGACATTTATGTTTTCCAATGTTGTTGTTACTTTCGTTTTATTTCTCAGTGCCATCGTTAAATTTAGATTTTGTCATGAAGCTTGTCTTTATGTTATACTATAATATCATGGTAATAAATATATCATCTCGTTTTATTGCAATTTGGAGCATTTTTGGAAAGGGCGGGTCTACTGGCTTCCTAACAGATGGTAGAGAATGCCTACGTTGTAATGAACCAGAATAAAAAGAAAAATTAACAAACCACGAAGGCTGGTGAAGCCAGCCAGCTGATATATAAACACCCGTGGGGCAGCTCTACTGGACATATGTCATGGACAAACTAAAATGGTACAAGCTAATAATGAAGATGAAGAGATTGACAAAACAAAACATTTTTTATCATGTTCCAACGTTTTGAAATGCATTTATTTCATCTGTAGCGAAATCCGTAAATAGTGTTACACAGATATTGTATTACCTGAAACTATAGTATAATTAATGACTCGTTAAATTTGTTATTACGTTAAGGGGTAAACTGAAACTTGTAGATATGATACCAAACAGTTCAGCTTTAAGTGTGCATAAATTTGTTCCACATGTAAAGACCTATGTAAGACGAGAAAAGTCTTTAGCGACGATCGAACGATGACTAACTTAAAGTTCAAGGTCTGAAGGTCCTGTAATGATGACAGAGGGATCGTTTATTGAAATATTATGATCCATCATTCCAGCATGTGAACGAAGCGATTTGTTTTCCCGATCACGAGTTCTTTGCCAGTGATGCGAAACGTCGTTCTTTCAACATGAGCGACTTCTGTAGATCAGTTAACGAGGACTTTCTACTCAAGTGGTACTCTAAACTAGGCACTTACTGCTCATTTCAACTTTATCTGTCCAACATAAAGGTTGGGCCTAAATCATCCATAAAAATAATTAACAGTTTATGTTTGTTTGTTTGTTTTTATGGTGGTATCCATGGATTTTAATTCTAATGTAAGAAAGACCTTCGAATAAATACTTTTTGCTGAAGCGTTTATAAAATCTTGGAAACCCAGAAAACTGACCTCTGACCTCTAGAAGTAATGATAGCGGAATATAAGTGAGTAGTTTATTTTTTGATGTATACAACGTTAAATTTAATTTGTTTTACATAAAAGCCAATGTTGTTTTAAAAACATTTTATGAACGTTGTCGAAGTCTCAGTGTTATTCCTTATTTTATCAACTATTAGAATAAGTAGCTGTGGTACCCATATCAACGACGGAAGTTATGTACAGTTATGATCAATGAAAAGATTACTTAAGACATGAAAAGCTTATATATACATAATAAAAAAAAACCAAAACGCCCATGAAAACAACAAAACACAAAATATGAAACCGTAAATTTCCATGTATCTCCCTGTGGATCAATCAAACCTTTTTTGCAAAATTTGGTGAAGATCCATCAAAAGGGGCGAAGTAGTGGTACAAAATCACATAAAAACATATAAAGGAAAAATTTCAAAATTGTGTGTATTTTTCCAAGAACATAACGAGCCTCCATGCCAACTTTGCTGAAGAGCTATGAACACCATTCGAAATATTTACATGGACGTACAACAGACGTTGTAAATATTATATTTATTTATTCACCGCTCGTGCATTAGATCCTAAGGCGATGTATTTATGAAGTCATATATGCATCTTAAGAATGGAGAGAAATAAAGTTATTTCTGATGGGAAACGGAGGCGAATAGGGAAAATAGTGACCCCTACAGCAAATCTACAGGCATATAGAATAAGGATTTCCGGAAACTGGGGGATTGCATATCGCGTAATAATTTTTTTCCAGTATCATATAAGCAGGAGTTCTGTTATAGTATAATAAGTGATATGAAAACTTACCCGTATAGTCGTCCATATTTCATATAATTCTCTTGTTCCACAATATGAAGAGGCTACAAAATGAAACAATGATCTACTAGAAGTATTCAGCGTTCTCAAAAATAAAAATTTTTCATAAATCTAAATGAAAAGTGATTTGCTTAAAACTAGTACATTCTGTTTTATATTATACAAATAACTTTAGCTTCTTAATAGAATTATTATTGATTCACAAAATAAAAACTTGAAATTTGAGAATTCAAATTTATTGTGTCAGTGTTATTACAATGTAAATAACTTTATGACAAACTTATAGTGTAGTGATTGCCAGATTTTTCCAACAGACAGAACCCGTCAATTTCTTCACATTATTGGAGGACCACCTTCCATTAAAATTAGTTTTTATGATGTGTGTATTTTACTTCCTCTTCAGTTTGTGTCTATTTGTAAGAAATGAACAATGAAAAGAAATATAAATTTGGGAAATTAAACATTAAGATTTACTATAACTTGAATGCGTGTATGTTTCTAAAAGCAAATCTACATCGGGCTATCTGTAGAGCCAACCGAGGGAAATCCAACCTCTGATTTTAACATCGTAAATCCGTAGACTTACCGTTGTACTAGCGAGAAGGTTAATGTGAAGGAAGATACTGCTATGTTGAAACCATCTTATGAATGTCTGGGTCAATGTCCGACTATTTCAAATAAGATCCGGCTCCAAATTTATTATATTTATATACATCCAGTTTATTTGGTCAGTCCAAACAGAAATCAACTGGCAACGGTGACAAGCACACAACAAATTTACATGATGAAATTAATATTAATTAAAATTATTAATTTGTGATTTACATATTTCACTATATTAGTTTGATAGTGTTTCAGTATTTATTGTATTCTATCAGTAATTAGTAATTTCATTAATTTATGAACGCAGTCCACAGTTCAGAAACCTCTGCTTCAGTTCAGATATGCACGTATTCACGTAAATATTTTACCATACATTTTATAATTAACACTAAACAACACAAGACTACTCTCCTGAATTCATCCATAACTTTTAAGTCGGAGACTAAAAGTAAAACAGCTCTTCAGCATCGATAACTGAAGGCCTACCCTTGTGAGAATAAATAATTGGGTTTGACAGTTGCTCTTATAACGTGCCCAAAGTGATTAGTAACTTGTGTTTTTTTAATGGGAGGTAGTAACGGGATTTATATATAAAATGGATATTATTTAAACCAAATTGACACAACTATTCTTCTCCCAATATCATAACGAGATAACATAACAGTGATGTTAAATACTTAAAATTAACATTCAATTTTCTATAATCTACCTATTTTTATAGTTTATTGATTCTTTGACCTTCATTTTCCGCGAAGCTACACGAGGGCTATCTGCGCTGGTCGTCCATAATTTAACAGTGTAATATTAGAGAAAAAGCAATTAGTCATCACGTCCCACCGCCAACTCTTGGGCTACTATTTTTCCACCGAGAAGTGGGATTGATTTCACATTATTACGCCCCCGCGGCTGAAAGGGCGAGCATGTTTGGTATAGCGGGGATTCGAACCCGCGATCCTGAGAGTTGGCGGTGGGTGTTGATGACTAGCTGCCTTCCCTCTAGCCTTACACTGCCAATTAGGTACGACTTGTGCAGCTAGCCATCGTGTTGCTTTGCGATAAATAGAAACAAGCAATCAAAACAATTTTGTCTCATTTTTTACGAAATATATTTTCTTGTTTTTACATGTCAGTTTATTGTGAAATATAGGATCATAGATTTAAACAAAGAAAACTGAACTTCATTTGTAATATAAACACAAACACGAATTCTGTCAGAAAACCATTAATTCTAATGACAGAAATAACATTTTAAACAAAGATCATTCTTGTAATTTATATCAAACCAGTGCGTTACATCTACTCTACTAATAATCTCCTTTAAAACGTCATAGTTTATTTTCAAACCAGAGACGCCTACGATAGAAATTGTCTAAATGTCTTTAACAGAAAGCTTAATTTGTTTTTTTTATCTATCTCTATTCTATAAAAGGAATTTCAAGTGTTCGTCACCATTGTAAACACTGTAGTACAAAAGAACCAAAAACAATAAATCCGGTTCCATATTTGGTTTCAATGACATTAAAATCCAACTCATAGGACTCATCTTTTGTACACACATCCGGTTTCCTCGTAATATAAATAAAATAACCCATGGCCACTCCTTGTGTGCTTGCGTGTTTTAGTGCAAGAACGTTAATCAATATAGCAGTGCAGAGTTATGTAACGGTTTGTATACTTGATAAGTTACTAAACATTTACAGATAAAACTAATACTAGGGTGCTGGTTAATTTGAATTTTCATACACCTATTGTTGCCTCTGAATGGACTGTAGCGATACAATACTGGTTTCAGTTTTAAACTGGAAACATAATAAACGTTTTAATTACCTACGGACAAATTTAAAAATAAACCTTAACAAAAATACATTTAACAAGTTGCCATTTTTGAACGAGGTTTCAGTCCTTGCAAGAGACTATTCCACAAATATTCCATTGTACAACTTTACCCATTACAGCCAGTTAACCAGTTACAACTTGTTGTCACATGTTTCTACTTACCGTTTTGTACCCTTTCCATAAATTCTCCAAAGGAAATTTTGTTTCAACAGTAGGAATTCCTTTTGATTCCCAAAATCCATAGTTCCTGGTGAGATAGCTAGATAATAAGATATAAAAGAAACTAACTAACCATCTACAGACACTGGTTTTTAGAACTAGAAGTTTATACACTAACCTTTACTTCGTAATACTGCCGACATTTAAAATTTATTACTCAGATATAACTTTGTTTTATTTTAATTTATAAAACTTTGTTTAAAACGATAGTATACAGCTGTTGAATTCACGCTTCAACATAAGTTATATAGAAACTGTTTATTCACCTATAAAGTCCGATGATTACTGCAACAGCGCAAAGAAACCAAGGAAGGATGGATGGTAATGCAGGTAGATCCATAGTTAGACAGCTTTCTAATCAACAACATAAAGAGCAGACTGATAAAGAAACATACCTCGTGTACACGTATGTATAAACACATACATTCTATACCAGGATCTAAAGATCAATGCGCATCGCCTAAGAAGTGATAACGTCACACAGGCGTTGATGAGCTCGTATATTATTGGTTCACACATGTTACTTTGTTTGTGATTTCGAAATATGGGATAATATATTTTTAGTTTCATTTAATAATTCCTCGTCAAGAGAAACTACAGGAGTGTGTGTGTTTTTCTCATAACAAAGCCACATCAGGGAATCTGCTGAGACCTTCGAAGGGAAACTAACCACTGATTTTAGCAGACTTAGTAGGCTTACCGCTGTACTCGAGACTACTACATAAATGATCGATGGAACAAAACCTATGAAGAACAATAGAAAGTGTGTATTATTATACGTATACACACAAACACACGCATGCAGATATAAACTGAATATTGGTTTGATTAGTTTTCAGTTTTGCGTAAAACTACACAAGACTTATTTGCTGTAGTCATTTGTGATTTAGTAGAAACAGTAGCCAACTCTTAAACTATTGTTTTATCAACGAATATTGGGACTGCCCATCACGTTCCACACTAATAAAAGTGTGAACATGTACGGTGACGGAGATCCGAACCTATGACCTACAAGTTGCGAGTCGAGCTTCCTTACAACCAAGCCACGCTAGGCCACCTAATTTAACGTTTCTTTAAAGACACTAGAAAGTACATCTAGTACATTATCACAATGTGGTAATAAAACAGTTATATTATATTATAAGGCAGTTCGTCAATATTTACTTTTATATCAGTATTCCGTTATTATACATTCTCGTGTCTGAACGTAACGATAATATTTCTGTTAGTCATCATAAGGGTCTGGCATGGCCAAGCGCGTAAGGCGTGCGACTCGTAATTCGAGGGTCGCGTGTTCACGCCCGAGTCGCGCCAAACATGCTCGCCTTCCCAGCCGTGGGGGCGTTATAAGTGTTGGTCAATCCCACTTCTCGTTGGTAAAAGAGTAGCCCAAGAGTTAGCGGTGGGTGGTGATGACTAGCTGCCTTCCCTCTAGTCTTACACTACTAAATTAGGGACGGCTCGGTGCAGTGGGCTAACAACCTACTCACTTACATACTTGTTGAAGAATCCGCAAGCGATTGCGGCCCTATGTTCCTAGATGGAATTTAATGGTGATAACTAACTAACTAGTCATCATTAGATATATATTTGTGTTGTCATATGTCTGCTTATTGATACAAATATTTGTAAATTGATTAAGACAACCTTGAACTATAACAATCTATGTGGTTGCATTGAAGAACTTTTCTGTGGAAAACTGTTATTTCTTTTCATTGAATATCGTTCTTAATAAAACAACAGTTGAATTAGATTATGATTGAAACTTTGTAAGCCTTTGTTAACTCGCAGATTTAGTGAGTACTATCATAAAATGCAGAACGTAAATGATATATATTAATAACTTCAGGCGCTTTCACCACCTTCATACACACATATCAATGTTTTCTGTACACAGTGTTGTTTTTGTCTTTTTGGAATAGCAATTTCACTTCGGACACTCAATAGCAGACAACATGCTTTTCTCTTTAGAAGGAGATTCCTGGAAGCGAGTCCGAACCATCATTACACCTGCTTTTACTTCGAGGAAAATGCATAAGGCATATTTATTTCAAAACTATTAAGACTGTTTATTGCCGTCCCTATTTGTTAACTACTAACCAGAGGGAAAACAGCCATTGAGAAGCACCCACCATCTACGTTAAGGAATTGATTGTCATTTTTATAACGCAGCTATAGCTTATAGAGTAGGAAGTACTTTGCATTATTACAGAAATTCGAACCCGATCACCAACTTAGAAATCTGGTATTAAAGCACCCTGCCCTCTTTTGACATAAACTAACATAACTGACAGTGTTTTTGTTGTCACAATCATATTCTTATAAGGGTTTTATTTTATAGCCGAGTTTAGGCCTAGTCTTCATCAGAAGTTTGATCGGAGAAAGGCATGTGGGTGTCCAATTGGTCAGCGTGCCAACTTGTGGTTCGAGAGTTCTTGATGGTCGTCAAGTGGCAGCAATTTACGGCTATAAGGTTGATTGTCAAGTTCGAATTTTTTATTAGAATGGCACAAGTGTTGGTGGTGGGATCTGTTGACTTGACTGGTGTCTATCAGTTCAAATTGAGGACGACTAACGCATGTAGTCTTTGTAGCTTTGAAGAAAGTAAGTTAAATGTAATTTGAAAGATGTAAATACTAATCCACTGGTGTATATATGTGACAACTATAATAGTTACTGATAGTGCTAGTGTCAATCAAATATTTGATTTGTCGCTTACAACAATCAATATTACCTTTCTAAAAGCTTTAAATATTTCGCCATGATAGGCCCCCGCTAGTACAGCGGTGTGTCTTCGGATTTACAACGCTAAAATTAGGGGTTCGATTCTCCTCGGTGGGCTGAGCAGATAACCCTTTGTTTCTTTGCTATAAGAAAAGTACACACAAACACACTCGCCATGATAAAATAATCCAGGACTAATTGTTTAAATTTTGAATCATATAACTTAAAATTTCCAAGTGATTAAAACAAAACCTGAATTGTTTAGGGTGGGTAACTGTATTTAATGAGTTTATAGTTTCTAACGTAATATTTGTGAATAGATATTACATCATGAGCAAAATTACTACAACCTCTGATTAACTGTACGAATTGTTATTCAAGAACTTATTACAAGTAATAATTAATGAGTAATACCAGATGTATGAGTCAAAATTAACTGAAGGTGTCGTAAATAAATATTTATGTACGTAAAGCACACAATGTATAAGTCATAAGATAAATTATAAGGTTGTATTATAATTGTTTGAAACTTAGAAGGTAACAATGGTAATGCAAGATAATTATTCAACTCGTAATAATGTTAAACATCTTTGATGTTGTTTACACTTGATATAATTAGTCTTAACAATGTATCACTGTAAACCCATTTTATTGTGAGAAAAAATATCGTTCATTGGTTTACCGTACTGGATTCTTTATAGATGTGAAGTTTAGTGGTTAAATGTGCTGAGACATAAAGTGAAAAGTGAGGGCTAAGTGCCCTGGCAAGGTCAAGTCATAAGAAGTCTGCTGAAATGAACATCCTGATCAAACTTAGTCTGAAATAAATGTTCTGGCACTCTTGCAGTGTCTTAACTACATAGAAAGAAGTTAACATATGGTTCCAGTATATGCTAATAGAAATCAGTTTAGTAACACTCTACAAATTTACTTTGATAAAAATGTTTTGTGTTTTGCTCACTGATCTATGTAACACATTGGTCATCTTTTTGGTTACAATTCTTATATTATTTAACTTACTAATTTCTGGCTTAGATTATTTTGTCTACATATAGAAAACAAATTCTCGTGTATCATTTGGCTAGTGGGTGTAAATTAAAAATACATGCTATAATTATAGACTATTATTTGTATTGTAAATGTAAAGTGGATATACTTATTAGTTTGAAGTATTTTTAGGTTAGTCCTAAATCCACACACCGTAAGCTAACAAAACAAAATCATTATAATAAAAGTATAGCGAAAAAGTAATAAAATTCGCTATCTTAAACATTTCAACCAATAGTATCAATATAAATGATAAAAAAGAAACAACCGATGACATTGATGATTGTGTAATACAAAACAAACATTCGATACTTTCAAGAGCTAAAGTGATATTAATTATCTAACGTGATGTTACTGTTTTTAAACAACACTTTCAATATCACTCCCTAAAAATGTTTTTAATCAATGAAATACCATAAAGAGTTCCGACAAGGCACAACTACAAACGTTACTGTTTATGTTTGATGTCAAGTGACAGATCAGTGCCAAGAGTGTGAGATACAGAATAATAAACTAAAATTAAATATATAACTAAAACGTACGATAAGTAACTTCAATACTACTTCAGTAAAGGCTGTTTGTTCATGTTTTGATTTTATTTGAGTCTTGAACAGTTTTGTTGTGTAGTTTCATAAAACTTTGTTTATAAATTCAGTATTTTACTATAACTTTAACTTCTTCATTTATCATTTATAATAACATCCTATATATATATATATATCTTATAAGGTAATATACTGAATTACGTAAAATATAAAGCCTAATTGAAATTAAAAAGTATTCTTAACACTCACATTAATAGTGAGGTTCCAAAAGTGTTGTAAACACAAGATAATAGTCAGGTTCAACAATTGTTGTTCACACATTAATAATAAACTTCGACAAGTATTGTTGACACACATTAATAGTAAGGTTCCAAAAGTGTTGTAAACACAAGACAATTGTCAGGTTCAACAATTGTTGTTCACACATTAATAATAAAGTTCGACAAGTATTGTTAACACACATTAATAGTAAGGTTCCAAAAGTGTTGTATACACAAGACAATTGTCAGGTTCAACAATTTTTGTTCACACATTAATAATAAACTTCGACAAGTATTGTTAACACACATTAATAGTCAGATTCAACCAGTATTTCTAACACATATGACTGTAATACATTTTACTAGTGTATAACTTCATAGTGAAATAAATCTGTTTTTATAAAGTTAAGAAACAATAAAGAAAACGTCCTTGTTTACACTCTTTATATAATGTTCTTATTCATAACGTCAGACATCAGAATGTTTTTTATAATCGACTTTGGTCTTTATGTTAAAAAGTAACTATTGTATGTAACCGATGCTTTTATTTCAACTGGAGTTCTAAGGTAAGTAATTGATCAATAGAACAACTAAATATAAAAGTAAAGTCACAACAAATGTTATTAATTCACAATCACCTGTTACCTATCTGTGTAACATGAAGCCAACAACTACTTTTTAGATCGCCATGAAAACAAATATTACCTGTCATTAGATAGAACACGTATGCCCATCTGTTAATTTTATGTGTAAAATAAAATATGCCACTACCTGTCTGGATCAAATTTCTCCGGATCTGGAAAGTTTTTAGGATAATGGTGCATTGCGTATATTCGGAACCTTATTGGTGTGTCTTTAGGTATAGTTATAATCTTTCGTCTTTCCCCACTGTAAAAAAAAAATAAATAAGCTCCATGTAATAGTTAAACAATAAGAACTAGTAATTTACTTTATGAAAATTAAGATGTTAGCAATCAAATCACATTAAACATTGTGCAATTATTTTATTATTAACGTTTGTTAAAGTTAAATTTATATTTAGAAATGTATCTTACTTATACTGTTAAATATGCATTGCGAAATTCCAAGCTATAAACATAAACAATGAATGGTCTTTAAAACTTGTACAGTGGAGCGCCGCTAAGCCGCGGTATTTAGGGGGTCAACCTGCTTAACCGCGGCTTAAGTGGTCCGACAGTGACTGAAAAGTCGAAGTCGTCAACAGCTCCGCCGAAGAGCCTCACCCGGACCATTGCGTGATCATTATATCGGATTATCGAATTAAAAATAATACTTTAATTATTGATCACTTTTTCACGGATTTACCGCGGATTAACTTTAATGTATGGACAGGTGTGATTCGGTAACAATGGCGGCCTCCATAAAGCTGAAAAAAAGAGCGGATAAGGTAGATTAACGGTCGATTTCTATTGTAATATATTTTATTTATTTCCCAAATAAATGAAAATCCTTTTTAAATATCCCCTTGAAGTTATAAAGCCAGGATTAAATTCGTAAGCCGCGTTTTTACACGTTCTTAGATTAGCGGTGAGCCGCGATAATCCTCGCTCACATCGCTCACAAGACTTACTACAGCGGCTTAAGCGATTTCGCGGTTTACTAGTCCACGGCTTAATGGCGCTCCACTGTATTTGATCTAATAAAATTATCCAATATATTTCTTGACTTTTTGTTTTAATTCATAGAAGACAGCTCTTCCCACATTAACATAATTGGAACCTAATGTTCTTAAGGCAATATGTAAAATAAGGTAATAAAAATGAAAATATAAAGATAAATTATTATGACTTATTGCGTGTGTTTTGTATTTGTTTTTGAGACAAGTCACCCGGACTTATCTCACAGAAAGATATAAGTTGTTAAACAGAATAAAACAGTTAAACCTAATTTAAAACTAAAAGCAAATGTATTTCAACTGGAAAAGGTGTTTTAATAGGTTGAATTAAATCATTGTGTAGTAAAGTCCAGAAAATTAGAAATGCAAACAAATATAAACGATATGTAACAGAATTCATTCCTGTCAGTACTCATTGAAAATCAGTATTAGTTCTTCTTTGGAACTCCAGATGGAGTGGAACTTCTATTTTTATATTAATTCTTTTTTTCTTGGAAGCCAGTACTGAGTTACGTTACATTTTGTAAAGTTTCATAACTTAGTTTGAAAATAATAGAAATTGCACCGTTATCTTCCATGTATCCTGATATCAGAATATTAGTTTAAATGGTGTGCGGTAGTAAATTCGAAGAGTTTCTCTACGAATCCTAATGAAGAAGGGCTATTATGGTCAGGTGATTAAGGCACTCGACTCGTAATCCGGGGGTCGTGGGTTCGAATCTCCGTCGCACCAATCATGCTCACCCTTTCAGCCGTCGAGTTGTTATAATGTGCCGGTCAATCCTACTATTCGTTGTGGTGATAACTATCTGCCTTCCCTCTATTCTTACACTGCAAATTTAGGGACGGCTATCACAGATAAACCTCGAGTAGCTTTGTACAAAATTCCAAAAAACAAACAAACAAACAACGAAACTATCTTCACTCCACGTAAAATTTACTTCGTGGTTCGGATGCTCGAAGACCACGAAAAACAAATTGTCACTATTCAAACCAAACTCTCACAAATAAGTTTACTTCTTTTAACTTGTTTCCGGTTTATTTCATTTCACACAGGATTCAAGAAGGTTTATAAGAATTTAAACATATCTTTGATTTGTTGTCATAAAAGTTCATTATTTTCTCTTCCTCAAAATAAAAAAACACACAAAAAATCATGTTATTTTTCTCACATTTATTCTATAACTTGTTGTTGAAGAATTTAAAGTTTTCTTTTTCGTATCCGTAATTGTTGAGATTTCCAAGGTCCTCTTTGGAGTTCTGCAGTTTGTTGTCCATGGACTCTAGTAGCAGCTGCAGGAAGTCTATTCGCTTTGTCTGAAATCATCGGAAACCTTTCGTTATTGAAGAAAAACATGTGACATTAATAACTAATGTTGAATAAAAGAAAATTTTTGTTATTATTATTTTAAAACACATTAAACTATTACACGCCCCTACAAACCAGATATTAAATACTAATTACCTCAGTACTATGTTTACGTTGGTCAATTATATTGAGAGTCAACTCCTTGAAAAACTCCATACCTGATGGGTCAATCACGGGGATTTTAAACAGTTTCATGATGCTAGGGAAGGCAACTAAAAGAAAAAAGGTAATTCTTTAGAATGTTATTGTGTAATTTGAACAAAATGTATTATTTTAATATATTTCAGAACATACATATAGTTTTATAAAAGTTCTATTTAACAATTAAAAATATACCTATAATAGATTTTGAGTATTACTTGGTAAGGATTTTAAATGTAATATCGAAGGGAGTGTTACGCATTTCAGAAAATTGCAAATTTCCGGAACACGATGAAATGTGTTGTTTATTTTCAGGCCAGTAAATGTTAAATATCAGTGGAAGACAAGAAGAAGGACAGCTTATCATCACAACCCATCGCCAACTCTTGGGCTACTCTTTTACCAACGAATAGTGGGATTGACCTTTCACATTATAATGGCTGCCAAGTCCAATAACTCACGGCATTTTTACATGCTATCCGTGCCACTTATGTGATTCTGATTGAGAAAGAGATTCTCTTTGAAAGCTATGCATGACACAGATTTAATTCTTACTCAAACGACACAAACACGCAACTCACATGCAAGTAAGAGACGCCATCTGTTGGCAGAACTAATAGCTTTTTTGGCAAATTGAGTAAAAGCATTGTAAGGGTTTCTTAGAGCATTTGTTTTAGTTTCGAAAGCACAGCTGGCAATCACATCCATGGTGAATGCACCAAAATAACTGGATGAAAAAAACAACACAAAACACTTTAATTACTTGTGAATATAAACTTTTCAAGACAAATAAATGAAAAATGCTAAAGGTCAAAATAAAAGAAGCTGTTGAAGCTGTATTTACCCCAAAATTACCTTTCACAGCCGGTAAGATCAATATATGACGTAGTAATCAGTAATGTCTCTCATTTTTCTTCTATTAGAACTTTTGTCTGAAAGAACTAATCAAAACAACTGAGAAAAATCACTAATTTGCAATTCAAAATACGAGGACTTTTCGAAAAACTCGGGATTTAACATAAAAATTATTTTCTATTTCATATATGATTTATTTTCAACATAACCTATTGAGTCTGTAGACTCGTACGAAAGATAATTTAAGGTCTGTATGTCCTTTTGAAAGAATTTGTCGTCGACCCGTGAATTAACGTATCAGACCATTAATAATCTGAATTCTTTTTACATTTCAAAGGGATTTTAAGGTTACCGAATTAAAAAATGTCACTTGAAGCTACATTCGGTGAGTAAAAGAATAGTGAACGATATGGGGCATTGTCCTCATAAGATGGCAGTTTTTGGTATCGAAGAGAATAATGTTCTGACGGAACAGCACATTCTCCTCTTGGAAAACAACATTGTCCTTATGGAACATTACACCTATTTATCAGCAATCATTTTCTATTTTTTTATTTCTCTTAATAGTTGTTGCTTTACCATATACAATAATCTACTATGAAAGGTTTAGACATCTCTAAATAATCAACTACTTAAACGTTTGTCATCCCAAAGAATTGATTACATTTCCTTCCTTGTAGATGAATTTGAAAGACTCCATTCCAAAATTTAAATTTTTCTATCTTGATTAAAGTATTGAACCCACGTTTAATTCCCAGTTATAGCACTAACGACAAAATGATGAAAGGTTTTAAATAGAAATTGAATAGAGACAAAACATAATTTTTCAGTGTAGTGAAAAAAAAATTTATCATGAATCTCAAATATGTGTTATAAATAACATGTCAAAAATTAATAGTGACTTGACGGTAGTTAGTGTTATGACAAACTCGTGTAACTTAGAGGTGGTTGTGTATTTTTAATTTTAAGATACTAAAATGTCACTTCTGAATTATATGTCACAATTTCGGAGTTACGGTGTTTATACAGTTTACATCGAGACGAGTTATTACAGATTATATTGTGGTATTTGGATGTACATTAAGATGTTTAAACGTTGATCAACCATGTCACATCTTTAAACAAATATCAAATGAGATGTATTCTACTACATTCGGTGCATACAAGTCCAAAAGAATTATGAGCTAAATGCTCAAAGATACTTTCGTGTCATATATTTAATATTACGTGCAGGGTATCAAAACTAAAATTCTAGAATCCTATGCCTGTTTACTTTCAACTGAGCCACTAGACTAGATCGGGTATTTAGAATTTACAAAACAGTAATATACCTTGTTCGTAATGGAAATGAAAAATAAAGCATGAGGAACAATTCGTTTAAATTACTAGACGAAACATCTATACATTTTGGAACGATCTGAATCTTGAAAGGTGTACTTATAATTCTTCTCCTACATGGATTATGGAAAGCAATTAGAGAGGAATATTAAGCTTAGAACATGACAGCCTTACTACTGAACATATTATTGTGGAAACTTGTCTGCAAGGTTGCTATCGAGCGGTGTGGTTATTAGATAAAGCATCAGTAGACTTGATGACCTGGTATGTTTGGTGATTTTCCAAAACTGTTTTAGTATAATGTACACAATCATTTCTATGTTTAAATGTATACAAACAGAGTTAAATTTTGTGGTAAAAATGTGTACATTTTAACAATTATAGCACATGAAGATGAAGTACAAACATTACAATGTCTTCAGTAGATAGTTATATCCAACATCTTACCCATTACAGTCAACAGCTTTTCCATCTTCTGCAATCTTTAGAAGTTTCCAGTTAATGTGTCAGCACACTCAAGAACTTAACTTTGCATCTATAAAGAAAAAATACGGTAAAGATATGGTTGGTGGAAAACAAATAGCGATGTTTTTTGGTTTCTTTTCACTTTGATAAAAACAAAAAAGGTAAAAATTATCATTAGAACAAATAATTTGTTTTAAAAAATCAAGACCATTATATTTTTACGGCCTTACCTTTCGACTAGTACTTCTAGCAATTAAAAAATGTCTTACCAGGTGGCGCTATAGCTTAATAGCCCTTTGTATTAGTTGATTGAACACTAGTCTTCAGTGTCAGGTCTCGGGATAAAATGCAATGTTAGGAAATATATAACAAAATAAAAAGTTCTTCCTTTATTTGCAGATGCCAAACGCATTTCCTGAGGGCAATGCTATAGAAATTTTGATATAATATGAAAGTAGTGCATAACGAATATGTTGGTTAAAATAAAAAAAAGTTTGTTTGTTGCAAAGCACATAGACACTAATTGGATCATCTGTCCTGTTCAAACCTTACAGATCGATCCTTTAACTCCATATTGAAATAATATTTTCCCTATTTTACCAGAAGTGTAACACAAGAGGGAAGACAGATAATCGTCATAACACACCGTCAACGCCTGGGTTACACTTTTACGAATAGTGGGATTGACTGGAACTTAATAACACCCTCATCACTGATAGAGCAAACATGTTTGAGGAAACAGGAATTCGAACTCCTGACACTTTGATCACGGGTTTGTTGCCTTAACCACCAAGTGGAGCTCATACTGAAAATAATTCTTTTGTGACGAACAACCAAAAATGAAATTGTCAGCAAGTGTCTTCTTCAGCGTGATCTCTCTCTCTTCTGTCTTTAATACCGACCAGAAGACTTGTGAAACAACGTCCTTTTCATAGGTGCTACTTCTACAAAATATTTCTCCAATACTTCCACCATAAGAGTCACGATGTACTAGACAATTACTACCAATTTTGTCTTTGTTTATTCTTTATGAAGACTGGGCGTAAAATCAGTTGTAAAATAAAACACTTCTAATGATATAATGTAACACCTAAAACACTATCGGCTATGTTGATTGATGTCAAAACAAGACAAAATGCCTCTGTACTGGTATCGAAGCAGGTAAGCTGGTCCGAGTATCTCTAATAATAAAATAAATATTTTCCACTCTATAAGCTATAGCTGCGTTATAAGAAAGGCAGTCAATTCCTTAACGTAGATGATAAGTGCTTCTAAACGGCTGTCTTCCTTCTGGTGGGTAGGTCCAAAATAGGGACGGCGGTATCTAGTCTAAACAGTTTTTCCATAAATATAAGATACCATACCTTACGCATTTTCCCCGAAGTGAAAGCAGGTGTAATGAGGGTTCGAACTCGCTTCCAGGAATTTGCTTTTAAAGCGAAAAGCATGTTGTCTGCTATCGAGTGTCCGAAGTGAAATTGCTATTTTAAAAAGACAAAAACAACACTGTGTATAGACAATATTGATATGGGTGTAAAAAGCACTTGAAAGTCCGTAAGTTATTAATATATATCATTTATGTTCTGCATTTTATTATAGTACTCACAACATCTGCTAGTTAACAAAGGCTAACAAAGTTCCAGCCACAATTCTAAATTAACGATTGTTTTGTTAAGAACGATATCTGAAGTAAACAAATCACAGTTGTCCACGGACAAGTTCTTCAATGCAACACCACACGAGTTTTGTGTCACATTGTTGGTTAAATATGGTCATATAAACTGATATTCTAGTGGAGTAAGATGATCTACAGATATTTTGTCAATCTCTAATGTCCAAGACAGACTTTACGTTCCTTCGCAGAAGTTTGTAACTTTTCATAGCGAGAGGTCATGGTTATCATAATTATTTCAAAGGACATAACGGGAAATGGAACATCGTTCTGAAAATGTACGACTGATTTTATTACATTGTTTGTACGTATCAGCTGACCCATTAATAACTTATAGGAAGAAAGCTGTATATATTAACTTGTCAAATAATGCAATGTTACCACAGGATTTATGTAACTAACATACATACAACAACTTAACTTTTGAAAACCGGAATACCATTAAAACGTTTTAAATTTTGTACGGTCTCTCATTTCATTTCTAACCAGCAGCGAAATAATATTTTCCTGTTTAACAGATGGCGTTAAATGCCCTCATTCTTTGCTATGCTTAAAAATTTTCACAGTAATCAATAGCAATCTTCAGTCTAAGTCAATTATGTATCTTAAAAATATTGTAAGTTTGCTTGTGTCATAATATGAAGTAAATGAAAAAGACATTTACAATTGCTTAGGAACTGATTTCAAAAGTTTATAAAATTTGTAAAAACAGCAAAATTTATGAGGTCGTCTGTTACGGAATTTCTTATGAAAATTTGAAAGTTTAGCTGTGTAAAATATTCTTACTTTGTATTTATTCTTATTTTCACTAATTGGTTATTGCGATATCTTGCAATATATGTATGTGTGAAAAGAAATATTATAATTTTCACATTATTATTATAAACATGATTTGTTGTTTTGTAAGACTAATTGTTTGTTTGTTTTATCTTCTTTCTACTTTTGTCAAGAACAAAAATTTGTTGTTTTGAATGTAAATCCAAATTATTCAGTGAATGTATCACTATAATATAATATTGTTATTAAAATCAGTATTGAATCGTGTGTATGTTTATACAAGATTGAAATAAAACTATGTGACTTACTCTTCGGTCTATGAAAATGTGGAAATCTTTCACTAACATGGTCTTCAGTAAATGTGGTTCTGCAAGAGATAGAACTGGTTGTGTTTCATCATAGAACCTGAAATGAAAAGTAAGATTCTTCTATTAAATAATACTAATGGATGATTATTAACCCTAAAACGAATTAAGATTGCATTTACAGGGCACTCACAAAAAGATTTGGTTTGTATGGTGTCACAATGATGTCCAGCAAATAAATTTAAAATTATCCACAGGAACAGAAGATTCGGAAATATTATGTAGAAATGAAATTGAATGTTGACAGAGAAAGAAATGAAAAGGTAAAACAAACCAACCATGACTCAAGAAACGAAACTAAATCTCTTATTCCCTTTTTATTCTGTTTATGATTTACTTTTCAGTGCCCCCCAGTGGCTCCGCGGTACGTCTGTGAACGTTAAAAACCGGGTTTCTCTACCCGTTGCAGAAAGAGTAGTCTGACCTCAAGAAAGTTGCCGAAACTGGGGAACTTCCTACCACTGGGCACGAGACAGACACAAAGAACATGATTTACGGTTCAAATTAAGATAAAAATGTTAAATTTGTTATCACAATACAATGCTGCATACGTCATCGATTGTTTCAAATAGCATTTAAAGAGGTAAAAACCACTTTGTATAATAAGGGCAGTGGAATAGTGAATTCAACAGGTCATTAGGGTCACCATGACACTACCAGTAGTTAAAGCATCAAATTACTTTAATAACCGACATTCTTTGTAAAGAATAATCATTTACTGTAATATTAATACTCCTTTAGACAATTATTATTTTTTTAAAAAACTCCTTTAATGACATAATGTATAATAAGTCTTATTTCTGGGTGCACTAACTGGCTAGTTAATTAAACATGATGTCATGTGATGACATTTATGGATACATAAGTCGGAATAATTATTATGTTATTCAGAAATTCTAGTAAGTGCTTACAGTAAAGACAGTTGTTTGGGACATTGTGTTATTGTAATTCATTGGTTGTCTACAAATGTAAATTTCACATGAAAAGGCCGAAAGGCTCCAATAATACACGTTGGAACATCTTATATTAAAATAATTTTGGATACTTGGTTAAACAAACCAAGTTACAACAGCCAGAAGTTACAATGAAAGGAAATATATTATGTTTGTAGTTTATCAGAAAGCTACCTGATTGCGATGCAAACGAGCCCAGTTAATTCGACCCAGGAACACAATTAATACATCTGTATTAACAAGCTTGGATAATTACGTCAATGACAAAGGTTTACAATGGGTTAACCAAAGATTCACAATGGGTTATCAGTGGTCTACCCACCAAGAGTGTTGAAACCCAGTTTCCTGTGTTCTAAGTCCAAAGTCGTACTGCTGCGTCACTTGGTAGTGGGGGTGAAAACCAATGTAAAGTGACAGTGTTTTCACTCGTGTATGCTCTGTGTTCGACCTATAGATATTTTTATCTTGTAATTACCTTGTACTCCGATAGAGATAAACCCTGAGCGATAAGGCTACATTTCTTTTCTATCCAGAGTGTCAGTCAGGAGATCATCAACTGCTAGAAAAAATCGTATTGTATTTCTTTTATCTCGTTTTTTGTTAATGTGTGAATGGAAAATATCAGTTCTTTCATTGTTTAGGTGATCTTTTTAAGTTTTATTCAATAAAGTAGTTTTTTCTTAGTAAAATAAAGAACTCAGGCTATTGTGTTTTGTAATTTGAAACAGGTATAAGTAACTTTGATCATTCGGTCGTTTTGCACTAAATTTTAAGTCAATGAAATGATTGTTGATATTTTAAACTCCAGTAGAAGTGTAATTTGTTTCTATTTAAAAATTTAACATTCATTAACTTCGGCCCACTTGTAACACAACCATATATCTGTTGACTTACAATAGTGAAAACCATGTTAGGATACTCCTCAGAACAGAGAACATATAGCCCATTGTATAAAAATCAGGCAGAACAAAATGATATTTTAAGTTGTTGTTATTTGTTTCTATTTTTTATTGTTGTTTGGTGTACAGCTTCACAAGAGGCTATATGTGCTATGCTCACCTTAAATATCAAAACCCGGCTTTTGGTGTGGAAGAACCTCAAATTTATAGCTGGGAAACCGGTAGGGTTCATTAAAATATATAAAACTACACTGAAAATAGAATTATTACAAATAACGCATTAGGTATTCTCATTCCAGGATTTAAGAAATATTTTCAATATGAAAATATTCCATCCTTTGTTGTTGTTTTTGTTTTTTTGTAACAACTTTAATAGAAAATCACAACTCGCCATTTTCCAGAAAATATAAATACAAAATAAACTTCATAAAGTAATGATTGAGTTTCAGTTTTGAATGTTATGGATACAAATCATAACCGTCCTTTTACTAAGGTGAGAGACAAGAGTTCCAGTTTATCTTAAGTTTGGTTATTACCTCAGACAGACTATTATTTTTCTATATATTTATGCTGTTATCTGATCAATTACTTATGGTTTTCTTAATGAAATGAACTTAACCCAACACGAAAGTGACAATAATTGTTTACATAATATTGCAAATTGGTATACGATTATAGTATGCCGTATATCAACTAAATAATGATTTTCAAAAACAACCAAACAAACACCAAACGAATTGACTTGTAGGTGCAAGTTTGTTTGAAAACGTTGCGAAACGTTGTTCTTTCAACAAGAGCGACTTCTGCAGATTAGTTAACCAGGGTTTTCTTATCAAGTGTAACTCCAAACTAAGCCTTTGCTGCCCATTCCAACTTTATCTATTCACCATGCCCTGTGAAAGAATTATAGACTTACACTTTTGTGTTTCTTTTAGGGGATATACATCGATTTTAATTATAATGCAAAAGACAACTTCGAACAAGTACAGTCCATGACACTATTGTAAAATCTCGGAAATAATGAGACCCAGGAAACACACATGTAACCTTCCTCAGAAGTAACAGTAGTGTAACAACATCACCTTGTTCATATTTGTGATGTATAGAAAGTCTTGTGTTTCCCAAGAAACATTTCAGGAACGTTTAACTTACTGTGTTTTGCCTAAAAGCCAATGCTGTTTTGAAAACATTTTGTGGGCAATTTCAGTGTCTCAGTATTATTCATTATTTTAGCTCTTTTTGATAGAATGACTAAGGTGTAACCTAAGGTGAGAGTGGGTGACTGTGTGTGTTTTCTTATAGCAAAGCACATCGTGCTATCTGCTGAATCCACAGAAGAGAATCGAACTCAGCAAAACTTCATGAAGATCCATAAACTCTAAGTGAAGTGGTGAGGCAAAAATCACGCAAAAACATTAATGAAACCGAAGAATGAAAAACTTGAAGACCTATGTGTATTTCAACCTGCATTTAATGATCCTCCACATCAATTTTAGTGAAGATCCATCCACTCTCTGCGAAGTATTTACATGGGCATACAACAGACATAACTATTATATTTACATAGATGGGGCTAGTGCATTAGATACGCGTGTGACGTTTCATGACGTCATATTTGTACAATAAGAATTGAAAATATAAAGTTCTCCCTAGTGGTAACCAGAGTAGAAATGGAAAATTCGTAACCCATATTGCAAATCTACATACATACAGAATAAGAATTCATGAAGTGTAAATTTGCACATCGCGAAATAAAACAAAAAAAAATTCCGTGTGACATAAACAAGATTTATATTATAGTATGATTACTAATATAAATACTTATCCGTACAGTCGTCCATAATTTACATAATTATCTTGTTCCAAAATATGGAGTGGCTAGAAAAATAAAAGAGATATGATGTTCTACTTAAAGTTTTCAGTGTTCAAAAAAATAAATAATTTTCATAAATTTTAATTACAAGTACTTTAGTTTGAACAGATACAATTGCACAAACCCATCCAAAATGTAGAAGTTTCACAAAAGAGAAAGGAACCCAGAAAACAACACTGACTTCGACACTTTGACCACTCGTGTGTAACCGAATAATACGTTTGACCTTTTATAAACTTCCTCACCAGAAAGTTTAATTTCATTTTTTATTGTTATCTCTATTCTATAATAACAATATTACATTACACTTCCCGTTACAATTGAAAACATTGTAGTGTAAAAGAGCCAGAAACATTAAATTCGGTACCAGATTTGGTTTCAGTAATTTATTCGTAGATCCCCATCACATCTTGTATCTCCCTTTACTGGGTAACCCCTTAATACAAATAAAGTAACCCCCTAGTAACTTCTAGACACTGGTTTTAAAACTAGAAGTTTATACACCAACTATATGTTAGTAATACTGCCGACATGCAAAATATATTACTGAAGAAACAGTGTGTTTTATTTTAATTTATAAAACTGTTTGAAACGATGGTATAAATCTGTTAAATTCACGTTTTAACATAAGTTATATAGAAACTGTTTATTCACCTGTAAAGTCCGATGATCACCACATCAGCACAAAGAAACCAAGGGAGGATGGATGGTAATGCAGGTAGATCCATAGTTAGACAGCTTTCTAATCAACAACATAAAGAGCACACTGACAGATTAAAAAACCTTTGTACAAATATATTCTTAGATGTTACACACTAGGATAAAAGTTCAAGGACACACTGATAGAAAAACAAATATATATATATATAACACGTGCTACACTGGGATCAAAAGTGAATGACAATGCGCATCACTTCAGAAGTGATAACGTCACACAGTCTCTGGTATGATCGTATATTATTGATCTGTACTGATTTAGTTGTTTGTGATTTCTAAGTAAGCAATAACATATTTTTAGTTGTATTTAATAATTCAAAGTGAAAAGAAACTAGAGGAGTGACTGATGAAAGAAATTATGAAGGACAATGATAATTATGTTATTATATATATATATATATACACAACAATGATAATTATGTTAGTATACCTATATATATACACACAACAATGATAATTATGTTATTATATGTATTTATATACACACAACAATGATAATTATGTTATTATATGTATTTATACATATATATATAAAATACACACACACAAATATTTTGTGTCGAATATCTACGCTAGTTATATGTAATTTAGAAGCAACAGATTAGAGTGAAGACATCTAGCTGCCATCTTTTCAACTCTTATTTTATCTACGAATAGTGAGACTCACCTTTACGTTTCAACACCTCTACTTCTGAAAGTGCGAACATGTTTGGTTACGGAGATTCGAACCCTTGACTTACAGGTTGCGAGTCTAGCGTCTTAACCACCAAGTCAAGCCATGTCGCGAAATTTAATATTTCTTTAAAGACACTGGAAAAAGTACTTTTAGTACAAAAACACACTGTGATAATAAATCACTGACACTAAAAGCTTTACGTCAATATTTACCTTTCTATCATGTCCCCATTGTTATACATTCTCGTGCCTAATTGGTCACGATAACATTGATGTTACTTATCATGAATCTACTCTCGTATTGCTGCAGCTCTGATTATAGAAAAATAATATATGTTAATGGATCAAATTAAAAAACTGAACAACAATCGATACACTCATATGAAAAAAAAAACATTTGTGAGAAATCCCTTGCCCAGTGGCAAAATAGTATTTCAGTTAACTTACAACTTTAGAAACCTGGTTTAGATACCCGTGGAGCGAAGAGCACAGACAACCAGTTGTGTAAAGAACATACTCTTCCCAATACTCATAACATCAAACAAACTAAACCCTTATGTCAACACCAGTTTTAAATAATTTTGTTTACTTTCCCTTCACCTATGTACTTTATGTAAGTCAAAAAGAACAAAGGTCTTAAAACAGAAGTACCTCACATGTGACATTAATCAACTTTGTGATTGTTTGTTTGTTTGTTTTTTGAATTTCGCACAAAGCTTCTCGAGGGCTATCTGTGCTGGCCGTCACTAATTTTGTAGCATTGTGTAATTTTGTGGTCATCACCACCCACCGTCAACTCTTGGGCTACTCTTTTACCAACGAACAGTGGGATTGACCGTGAACATTATAACGCCGCCACGGCTGAAAGGAAGAGCATGTTTGGGGGATGCAAACCCGCAACGGTTTGATTACGAGTCGCACGTCTTAACAATTTGAATTCTCAGATTTCAAGTTTTTATTTTGTAAATCGATAATAATTCTATTAAGAAGCTAAAGTTATTTGTATAATATAAAACAGAATGTACTAGTTTTAATTAAATCAGTTTTCATTTAGATTTATAAAAAATCGTAATTATTGAGAACGCTGAATACTTCTAGTAGATCATTGTTTTGTTTTTTAGCCTCTCCATATTGTGGAACAAGAGAATTAAATGAAATATGGACGACTACACGGGTAAGTTTTCATATCACTTACTATACTATAACGGAACTCCTGCTTGTATGATATTCGATAAAAAACATTATTACGCGACATACAAACCCCCAGTTTCCGGAAATGTTTATTCCATGTGCCTAAATATTTGCTATAAGGGTCACGATTATCCCTATTTGCCTCCTTTTCCCATCAGAGATAACTTTATTTCTCTCCATTCTTAAGATGCATATATGACATCATGAGTACGTCACAATAGGATCTAATGCACTAGCGCTGTATATATAAATATAATAGTGCTGTCTATTGTACGTACATGTAAATATTTCGAATGGTGTTCATAGCTCTTCATCAACTTGGTATGGAGACTCGTTATATTCTTGGAAAAATACTCACACATTTGAAATTTTTCTTTTGTCTGTTTTTATGTGATTTTGTACCACTACTTCGAACCTTTTGATGGATCTTCACCAAATTTTGCATAAAGATTTGATTTGTCCATAGACTGTGTATTTTCATATATAATGCAGAAACGTTGTCGTACGTTAAGGACTGGAATTTTAACTGAATTAAACTGTTGTAATACCTGTATGGTCGAGCAACACGAGACATACGAAGCTGTCAGCTCTATGAAATACTTGGATGCAGTTGTATGTGAAAGTATTCGAAGCTACCCTCTTGCAACACTGTAAGTGACAGTTAATATCGTAATAGATATTCTATGGATATTTGATATAACACGAGACGTTAGTATTACTTAGTTGTACACAGAGCTTTCAGAAATAAAACGAAACTCGAAGATATGGAAGTGGATTATTGCATTTTAATAAATAGTCTACTCTTACCTTCAGAAGAATCACTTAATATTTATCAATAAATCTCTCTTTCAATTGTTTATCTATTTCTTATCCTGACATTGTATAATATTTACCTTAACATTTTCAAATTTTATGAAGTATCAGTTGTCAAATTATATTTAAAACTAGTACAGTTACTGATCTTTGCCAGGTTTTGTTTCGTTTTTAAAATTCGCTCAAAACTACAACAAGGATATCTGCGCTAGCCTTTTATATTTTTACAGAGTAAGACTAGAGGGAAGACAGGTAGTCACCACCATTACCTCCAACTCTTCCGCTACTGTTTTACCAACGAATAGTAGGAGTGACCGTCACATTATAACAACTCGACTACTGAAAGGAGGAACATGATTGGTGCGAGCGGAATTCGATCCCCGATCCTTGCATTACGAGTCGAGTGCCTTAATCACCTGACTATAATAGCCCGTCTTTGCTAAGCTTGTAGAGAAACTCTTCGAATTTACTACCGTGCACCATATAAGCTAATATTAGATTACATGGAAGATAACGGTACAATTTCAAATTTTTCAAACTAAGTTACTAAACTTTACAAAAACTAACGGAACTCAGTCCAGATTTCCATGAAAAAAAGAATTAATATAAAAAGCGAAGTTCCGCTCCATCTGGTGTTCCAAAGATGAACAAATACTGATTTTCAATGAGTACTGACAGGAATGACTTCCGTTAAATATTGTTTATATTTGTTTCCATTCTAATTTTCTGGACTTTACTACACAATGATTTAATTCAACCTATAAAAACACTTTTTCCAGTTGAAATACATTTGCTTTTAGTTTTAAATTAGGTTTAATTGTTTTATTCTCTTCAACAAATTATATCTTTCTGTAACATCAGTCCAAGTGACTTGTCTCAAAAACAAATACAAAAGACAAGCATTAAGTCATAATAATTTATCTGTATATTTTAATTATTCTGACCTCATTTTACATGTTGGCTTAACATTAGGTTCAAATTATGTTCATGTGGAATGAGCTGCCTTCTATGAATTAAAACAAAAAGTCAAAAATATATTGGATAATTTTTATTAGGTCAAATACAAGTTTTAAAGACCATTCATTGTTTAGTTGTTATGTATTACAATTTCAAATAGCCTGATTTTACAACTTTAGTGAATAGCCTAATGCATATTTAATAGTATGAGTTAAATTCATTTTTAAATATAAATTTAACTTTAACAAACGTTAATATTAAAATAAATACAAAATGTTTAATGTGATTTGATTGGTAACATCTTAATATTTATAAAGTAAGTTACTAGATCTTATTGTTTAACTGTTACATAGAGCTTATTTAATTATTTTTACAGTGGGGAAAGACGTGCTTCGGAAGATTATACGTTTGATGATATAGGGCTGACTATACCTAAAGACACACCAGTGAGGTTCCCAATATACGCCATGCACCATGACCCTAAAAACTTTCCAGACCCGGAGAAATTTGATCCAGACAGGTAACGGTATATTTTATTTTACACAGAAAGATAACAGCTGCACAAACGTGCCACAGCTGTTTTTTATGTAGTCCAAACAAGTATGAGTTAGTTTTATCCGAACTGGATGAGCAACAGCTATTTTATTTTGCTCTAGAGAAGTGAGAGATTTTGTTGTTTAGGAAAAGTAATATGTCTTTTCAAGTGGTTCCGAGAAGTTACTGTTAATTTCATGTGATACAGTCAGGTAACAGGTGATTGTCATTTAAATACATGCTGGTGTGACTTAGTTAGTTGTTTTTAGTAATTACGTGGTTATTTAAAAAAAAAGTCTTACCTTAGAACTCCAATTAAAATTAGAGCATCTGTTAAATACAAGAGTTACCACTTAAGATAAAGACCAAAGTTCATTACAGAAAACATTCTGATGTCTGACGTTGTAAGTCAGAACATTATATAAAGTGTGTAAACATGAACGTTTTGTTTATTGTTTCTTAACTTTATTAAAACAGATTTATTTTACTATAGAGTAATAAACTTGTAAAATGTAATATAGTTATATGTGTTGGAAATACCTGTTGAATCTGACTATTAATGTGTGAACAACAGTTGATGAACCTGACTATTAATGTGTGTTAAAATACTTATGCAACCTTACTATTAATGTGTGTGTGTTAATAATACTTTTGAATTTCAATCATGTTGAGTGCCATGGTTATTCTAAAGTTTTCAATTTTGTTATTTTTGCCATTTCATACTATACCATTTTAACACAGCGACCCACAAGCAAAGATAATTTTCATATCTTCAACTACGTGTGCTTATTTCTTTGATTAGAAGTGTTCACATTTTAGACACCTGGACACTAATTTACAGATTTTGTTTTTACATTAACCTTGTGAATAAAATGATTTACGCTGATTTCCATACTTTTCTTCACAATCGAGGTACTAGGCCAGGCTGATTGTATCTTCAAAATAATTTAAAATAAATATTGCGTGAAGAAAATAAATGGTTGAACATTTCATACATGCCATTCGGGGCTGGTCCCAGGAACTGTATAGGAATGCGATTCGCTCTAATGGAAATAAAATTATGTTAGGTCCACATTTTACGTCATTTGCGTTTTGTACCTTGTTGTGAAACTAAGGTAAAGATAAGTTTTCTTTATTTTTTATAAAACGATCCATTTTTTTTATATCGAGAAATTAAGAAAGTAGCTATATGTAAATTAAAAAGTTTCATTGATTTCGTTCAGCCATATGGCTTAAGAGCACTGTTACTTTAGTGATTAAAAGCTGTTGTTGTTTTTTACACATGCTTAATATCAATTTAGAACACTATCACCTTAATGACTAAAAGTTCTTATTGTTTCTTAGAGATACTTTATATCAATTTAGAACACTGTTACTTTAGTTACTGAAAGTTGCAATTATTTTTTACACATGCTTTATATCAATTTGGAACACTATAGTTAAGTGATTAAAAGTTTTTTTAACAATAAATTTTCCGCGCTGTGCTTTATTTTCAGTCTTTGGGTTTGATAGTTTATTTACAAAGAGATCGAGATATTATCTGAAAATAACAACATTTCCAAACTTCATTACTTTCAGTTTAACTTAGTTTCATAACTTAAAATCACATAGCACTAGTTGATAATCCTACAACTTTGAAAATTAACAGTTTTTAAAGCATTATTCTGTGTCACGTGCAGTTCATTTGATTTACGATTGACAGTAAATTGTCAGAATCCAGAAAATCTTTTAGATAATCAAGTCTTAATTATTCTTATATTTATTATCTGTTAATTTGTTGTTTTCTTGGATTTCAACAAGTGATATTACTTAAAGTAGCATCATAAATGTTAAATTTATTTTAAATACTATTACCATAACGAATATTGAACTTTATATATTCTTATAGACTGTTTTCTGATATCTTTTTATGACATGAGAACCTGTAAGTTCGTTCATGAAGTTTCATCTAAATTGGTCCTCTCTAGGTCAACTTTGTAGACAGTACGAACAGTGTTTTTTAACACAATGGTGTATTCTGTGTGGGTCTACTTAGATCTGTATTGTTTCTGGGATTGCGTGGACCAGTTCTCTGAATAGAATTAATGAATTTCTACTCTCTGTGAAATTAATTGGGTGTGTACTCTGTATTCACTTACCGACTTCGGTACTCTCTATTTGTCTATTGGGTCTATACTCTGTATTTGGCTGTTTAGGTATATACACTGTATAGGATGTTATTATAAATGACAAGTGGAGGAGATAATGTATGGTAATGTTTATAGTAACAAGTGATAAACTAACGTTTATGTATTTGTAACAAACACTATGTTGATAGTTTTCTGAATAAACTCTTCCTAGATGATGATAAAAAGTTTCTCCAAATTACGATTTATTATCTTACATAAAACTTATAATTAATACAGATTCTGTGCCATTGTAGTTTGTCAGTTCACTTCTTGTAATAAAGAAATTTTGAAAATTACTGGAAAACCTGTCGAAGTTAGACATGAATATACAACGTTTTCACTCAGTTTACATTTTTAGCTAACCACACAAAACGAACACTTGGCGACTCAGATATGTTCTTTCTAAAAGTTAAAACTAAATGTCATTTTAAACAATGTTGATACTGTGAGTGTTCAACCAACTTTTAAAAGTATTAGTTATCCAACCATGTTTTGTACTAGTTAATAGGATATTCATACCACGGTAAAATATTGAATTTATAAACAAAGTTTCATGAAACTACACAATAAAACTGTTCAAGACTCAAATAAAATCAAAACATGAACAAACAGTCTTTACTGAAGTAGTATTGAAGCTACTTATCGTATGATTTAGTTATATATTTAATTTTAGTCTATTATTCTGTATATCTATAAGTTATTAACTTCTGGTCAAACTTTGGTCTGGTCACTTGACACCAAACATAAACAATAACGTTTGTTGTAGTGCCTTAGCGGAGATATTTATGGCATTTCATTTGTTAAAAACATTTTTATGGAGGGGTTTTGAAAGTTTTGTTTGAAAACAGTAACATCATGCTAGATAATTAATATTACATTAGTTTTTGAAGATAACGGATGTTTGTTTTGTATTACATAAATACAGTATAAACAGTTGTTTCTATATTATCTTTTTTATTGATACTATTGATTAAATGTTTAACATAGCGAATTTTATTACCTTTTTGCTGTACTTTTATTATAGGGATTATTTTGCACTGTTAGCCTGCGGTGTATGGATTTAGAATTAATCTAAATCATCTGAACAAAATATCGTTTAACGGAATGGTACCAAACTGATAAAGTAATAGACTATAACCTTTAGAAGTAAGATAGTAAAAGATATACATTTAATTAACTTTTCTCATTACCAAGTTAAGGTTCTGTCTTTTCCTGAGTAGATAGTGTGCTCTAATCAGAAACCAATATAGACAGTATAGAAACATGTAATATTTACAGCATTCTAGTATTCTTTATTTCTAATGCTTCTTGACAATTAATCTTTTATACACCAGACTTCGAAATCTTATTTTAACATTGATGTCTGATTTGAACCCATTTGATAAAATTTGCGCTCTGTAGCTAAAAATAAAAATAAGAAATGATCACGAGATCAGTTGGGCTACAAATAATATCAGATAGATTGAATTTAATCACATTATGGTATGGTGTACACAAAACAAAATATAAATAAAACATGGATCCGACCTGTCTAAAGTGTGATCTTCTCAGATTATCCAGAAGTTGGGTGGTTACGTTCTTGAAGGAACTGGATTGTAACCAAATACACGATCAAGGTTTTATATAAAACTGTAAAAAAATGCAAAGAATTTGATAAATAGATATCTATATCTTAACTGTAAATAGAGAACAAGGAAACCCAGCACTTTATTCAATAATGAAAGTTCTGATCCGTGTAACAGTTAAATCCTAGGTGTTCTCCCGGATGCCCTCATCAACAACTCAATGTCCTTTATTAACTAATGAGCCCAAGACTGAAGAACAGAAAAATCTAAATGTAGTAGAAACTGGGTGGATGGAAAGAAGCAAAGGGTTGTTATTTATGTGGTTCACACAAATTTGATTAATGTCACAAGTGAGGTACTTCAGGTTTAATACCTTTGTTCTTTTTGATTTAGATAAAGCACATAGGTGAAGGTAAGGTAAACAAAATTATTTAAAACTGGTGATAATATTACAGCGTAGTCTGTTAGTTGTGATGAGTATTGGGAAGAGGATGTTCTTTTACACATGGATTTAGTTTATTTGGTGAGTTGAGAAAATAAACAGGTGGATTTTTGTATTAAAATACATACAAGGTGATGTATGCCAGAAAACACTAAAATCTACAACATCAACAGGATGGAGCTCACATTTTAAGTATCCATTATGTAATTATTATTATTTTTTTTTAATTTTCGTACTCCAATAATCTATGAGCCTATATTTCAAAGGAGTTTCTGTCATTAAAATAGTCTAAACTTAACCACATTTCAATTATACCGCTATACAGTGTACCCAAATCTTCACTCTTATACCTCAATAAACAATTTATTCGACCATTAAGGTACGTATTATATTATTATTAATACTGTCTATGAATCACATTGTCACCTTCAAACCAGTTATTCTTTTAATAAGTTTCCGTGAAAATTTTTCTATTTTAGCATCTATATTTCTTTTAAAATTCTCTCTTTTGGAAAACAACGGTGCCATATCTTAACTTGATAGACATTTAATGTAAAAAGATATTTAATACGAGAAGTCCGAATATCCTAATTTTATTGGAATGGTATCAGTACAGTTAATATTTATTATTTAATATTTACCAAAAATTACGTTTGTTTGTTTTGTTTTTGAATTTCGCACAAAGCTACTCGAGGGCTATCTGTGCTAGCTGTCCCTAATTTAGCAGTGTAAGGACTAGAGGGAAGGCAGCTAGTCATCACCACCCACCGCCATTTCTTGGGCTACTCTTTTACCAACGAGTAGTGGGATTGACCGCCATATTATAACGCTCCCACGGCTGAAAGGGCGAGCACGTTTAGCGCGACGGTGTTGCGAACTCGCGACCCTCGGATTACGAGTCGCCCGCCTTACGCGCTTGGCCATGCAAGGCCTTATTAGACATGTTATGGAGTGAAGGCTAGAACACTTTTAGGCGTGGGCGGACACCGATTTTATGGATTTCAGAAGGATGCGATGCGCAGTGTGCTTGACTTTTGATCCTAGTGTAGCACGTGTGTATATATATATATTTGTACAAAGGTTTTTTAATCTGTCAGTGTGCTCTTTATGTTGTTCGTTAGGAAGTTGTTTAACTATGGATCTTCCTACATTAACATCCATCCTCCCTTGGTTTCTTTGTGCTGTTGCAGTGATCATCGGACTTTACAAGTGAATAAACAGTTTCTATATAACTTATGTTGAAACGTGAATTTAACAGATTTATACCATGGTTTTAAACAGTTTTATAAATTAAAATAAAACAAACTGTTTCACTGTTTTCTGACTAATATCTTTTAAATGTAGTTAGTATTACTAACATACAGTTGCTGTATAAACTTCTAGTTCTAAAAACCAGTATCTGTGGATGGTTAGTTAGTTTCTTTTATATCTTATTATCCAACTATCTCACCAGGAGCTATGGCTTTTGGGAATCAAAAGGAATTCCTACGGTTAAAACAAAATTTCCTTTGGAAAATTTATGGAAAGGGTACAAAATGGTAAGTAGAAACATGTGACACAAATTGTAACTGGTTAACTTGTTGGTATGTGTAAAGTTGTACAATGGGATGTATGTGGAATGAATGGCCCTTCCAAGGATTCAAACTCACTTCAGTGTTGGCAACTTGTAAAATGTATTTGGTGTTAAGTTTTTAATTTGGTCATAAGAAATTTAAACATTGATTATGTTTTTCAGTTTAAAATTGAGAAGTAGGTTCATAGGTTTATAAACATTCAAATTTACCGACGCAGTAGCATTAAGTCACTTATTGAGAATACAACCATTGTCTGATTCTTTACTTCTATATTAATTAACGTTCTAGCACTAAGCCTGGAACGCAGACAAGAAGAAGCCAAGAGGCTACTTTATTAATATTATGATGTTACCGGGGATAAAAAGATAAAAGACATGCTGGGGAACTACGAATAGGATTTCGATATAACTTTAACCAAATCTGGTATCGGATTTAATGTTTCTTGCTCTTTTACAGTACAGTTCTTTTATCTGCAACGGGGAGTTCTTGTGGAATGTAATGTCATATTGGTATTATAACATAGAGGAATAAAAATGAAATTTAAATTTCTGGTAAAGAAATTTAGAAAAACTAAAGTACTCTTGATTAAGATTTATGGAAATTATTTATTTTTCAGAAGGCTGAAAACATGAATTACAACATTATATCCCTTTTGTTCTTCTAGCCTCTCCATATTGCGGAACAAGATAATTATGTGAAATATGGACGATTATACGGCTAAGTATTTATATAAGTAATCATATTAAAAAATTCTTGCTTGTATGATACAGGAAATGTTTTTTTATTACGCGATGTGCAAATCCCCACATCACGAAATTTTTATTCTGTATGCATGTAGATTTGCAATATGGGTCACGAATTTCCTTTTTCGCCTGTGGTTCCCATTACTGAGAACTTTATATTTTTCCCTTCTGACACTGAGAATACGTCACACTTAAATCTAATGCACTATCCCCATCTATGTAAATATAATCATACTGTCTGTCGTATACCCATAATAATACTTCGCAGAGAGTGGATGAATCTTCACTAAAGTTGCTGTGGAGGATTACTACACTCATGTTAAAATCTTCAATTTCTTCATTCCTAGGTTTTTATGAATGTTCTCCCAGGATTTTTGGCATAAAGATTTGCTAGGTCCATGAGGAGAAACATGTACCCCACTAGTAAAGCGGTCAGTCTACGGATTTACAACGCTATAATCAGGGGTTCGATTCTCCTCCGTGGATTCAGCAGATAGCCCGATGTGTTTCTGCTAAATAAAAACACAGACGCACATCCACTCACCCAGGATACACCTTCGTCATTCTATCAATAATAGTTTAAATAATGAATAATACTGAGACATTGTAACTGTCCATAAAAATGTTTTCGAAACAACTTTGGCTTTTATGCAAAACAGAGTAAATTAAATGTTACTTGGGAAACACAAGACTTTCTATACATCACAAATATGAACTATGTGATTTTGTTACACTACTGTTACTTCTGAGGAAGTTCACAGGTCAGTTTCCTGGGTCTCATTATTTCTGAGATTTTATAGTTGTGTCATCAAACTGTAATTATTCGAAGTTGTCTCTTGTACTAGAATAACAATTCATGTAGAGCCCCCCCCCCAAAAAAAAAGATATGCACATATATGTAAGGCTCTAATTCTTTTACAGAACGTGGTGAACAGATAAAGTTGAAGTGGGCAGTAGGTACCTAGTTTGGAGTGACCCTTGAGTAAAAAGTCCTGATTAACTAATCTACAATGTTGTTGTTGAAAGAACGACGTTTCGCAACTTTTTCAAGCTAACATGCACCTCAGACAATAAATTCGTAATCGAAAAAACGAAGTGTAATAAATATAGATTGTTACAAAACACAGTTTGCTACTTAAACAATGTCACGTATTCATTCGTTCACATGCTAAAACGACAGATCATATTATTTCAATGAAGGATTTCTCTGACATTACTTTAGACCTTTAACTGTTCGTTAAAGATTGTTTGCTTATAGGTAAAGGACCCTTCACGGTCAGGTGATTAAGACATTCTACTCTTAATCTGATGGTGAAGGGTTCGAATCCCCCTCACACCAAACATGCTCACTCTTTTAGCCGTGGGGACGTTATATTGTGACAGTCAATCCCACTATTCGTTGCTAAAAGAGTAGCCGAAGAGTTGGCAGTTGGTGGTGATGACTAGTTGTATTTCCTCTAGTCTTATACCGCAAAATTAGTGACGGCTAGCGCAGATAGCCCTCGTGTAGTTTTAGGCAAAATTGAAACAAAACAATATTGTAAGTAAAGACTATTCTCGTCTTACAAACTTCTTATTTGTAGATATAATTTTAGTTTACACTCACACCTGTTTGGTATTATATTTATAATCGTTTTTTTAATCTTTCTTTCTACCCTTGTGCTCAATATTTAATTTAACTAAGCAGCGTCATTACACGTTGGCAAAAGAGTGTTGAAGCATATGGTGCTTACTTTGATTAAAGCATGTTTTACAACATCGGTTTACACTTTTCGAAACTTCGCAGTTCAGAAATGACATTAATTTCCGAACAACCTGATATTTTGAAATTTCGTTAAAGATGGAACAAATGTACTTCGGAATCTTCAAGCATCCTAAATAAAATATTTTGTTTTGTCAGCCTCTTCATCTTCATTAGTAAATTGTACCACTTTAGTTTGTCCATGACATATGTCCAGTAGAGCTGCCCCATGGGTGTTTATATATTAGCTGGCTCTCTTCACCAATCTTCGTGGTTTGTTAATTTTTCTTTTTATTCTGGTTCATTACAACGCATGTGTTCTCAACCAACCGCTAGGTGGCCACTAGACCCGCCCTCTCCCGTGAAAAAACAAATGCTCCAAATTAGAATAAAACCAGATCATATATTTATTACCATGATATTACAGTATAACATAGCTTTACGACAAGGTTTACGACAACATCTAAAATTAACGATGTAACTGAGAAATAAAACGAAAGATATAGTAATAGTGGAAAACACAAATCTGTGGCAAAATATTCGTTGTTATTATTCGTTGCATGGTTGTAGTCTTCTTGGTCTGGGATCTGAAAAGGAAATGTTTATAAAGGTTAAGTGGTTGGAATTTTTTAGCCTTATAGAGATGTGTCTTTGTGGCGTAAGATGTGAATCAATATGCTTTCCTGGCGTTTCTGAATTGTTGATACTAAAAGAAGTTATACATGCGTTTTTAACTGTTACATATTATCATGCTATCATATAGAATGGTATAGTTTAAACTTTGTCGTATTTATTTTAAGCATGTCAGAAAAGTGATTATTGAGATTTAATCTTCTACTAAATAAATTATCCTCAACAATTTGACGGAGCTAAGTTTAATAATAACTTTGTTTGTTATTTCTACGATTTATAAAATACCGTTATTTGTGTTTGTTGCAGTGTTACGACTACACTCCAGGTGTTGCATCATTTTATCACATTGTTTAGAGTAATGCTTTTAAAACACAGATCCGTGAAATGTCGACGGAGGTTCCAATAAAACATTTGTATATTTGTTCTTACACACAAAGTAACACAAAAAGTTATCTGTACTCCACCTACCAGGGTTATCCGTCATGTCATTAAATGAAGTTTTTTTAAAAGTAATAATTGTTTAAAGGAGTATTAATATTACGTTAATGATTATTCTTTACAAAGAATGTCGGTTACTAAAGTAATTTAATGCTTTAACTACTGGTACTGTCATGGTGACCCTAATGACCTGTTGAACTCACTATTTCCCTCTTATACAAAGTGGCTTTTCACCTTTGTAAATCCTATTTGAAACAGTCAATGACGTATGCAGCATTGTATTGTGGTAACAAAGTTAAACATTATTATCTTAATTTGAACCGTAAGTCATGTTTTTTGTGTCTGTCTGGTGCCCAGTAGTAGGAAGTTCTCCAGCCTCGGCAGCTTGCTTGACGTCAGACTACTGATAAGTAGTTGTTGTTTTGAATGAAGCACAGAGCTACACAATGGGCTATTTGTGCTATGCCTACCACGGGTAGAGAAACGTGGTTTTTAACGTTTTAAGTCCACAGACATAGCGCTGAACCACTGGGGAACTGAAAAGTAAATCATAAACATAATAAAAGGGAATAAGAGATTTTGTTTCGTTTCTTGAGTCATGGTTGGTTTGTTTCACCTTTTTAATTCTTTTACTATCAGTGTTCTATTTCATTTTTACATAATATTTCCGAATCTTCTGTTCCTGTGGATAATTTTACATTTATTTGCTGGACATCATTAGGACACCAAACAAACAAAATGTTTCTGTGAGTACCCTGTAAATGCAATCTTAATTCGTCTTAGGGTTAATAACAAGCCATTAGTATTATTTAATAGAAGTATCTTACTTTTCATTTCAGGTTCTATGATGGAACACAACCAGTTCTATCTCTTGCAGAACCACATTTACTGAAGACCATGTTAGTGAAAGATTTCCACATTTTTACAGATCACAGAGTAAGTCACATAGTTTTATTTCAGTCTTGTATAAACATACACACGATTTCACACTAATTTTAATAACAATATTATATTATAGTGATACATTCACTGAATAATTTGGATTTACATTAACATCAAATTTCTGTTCTTTACAAAGGATTTTTTTGTTTTCTTTGGAATTTCGCACAAAGCTACTCGAGGACTATCTGTGCTAGCCGTCCCTAATTTAGCAGTGTAAGACTAGAGGGAAGGCAGCTAGTCATCACCACCCACCGCCAACTCTTGGGCTACTCTTTTACAAACAAAAAGTGGGATTGACCGTAACATTATAACGCCCCCACGGCTGGGAGGGCGAGCATGTTTGGCGCGACTCGGGCGCGAACCCGCGACTCTCAGATAACAAAGAGCACCCCTTAACGCGCTAGGCCATGCCAAGCCCTCTTTACGAAGGAAGAAAGAAAATAAAACAAAAAACAAATTAATCGTCTTACAAAACAACAAATCATGTTTATAATTATAATATGAAAATTATAATATTTTTTTTTGATACAAATTATTCATTATTTTTCTATGCTCTTTCTGCTGTTTAGCAGAATTATTTTCTAAATTCATTGTTTTATTAATATTGTTATATACTTTTTCAGTGTAAAAGTATTGTTTAAGTGGCGTACTTATGTATATCTATTTTCCTTTCACACAAACATGTATTGAAAGGTATCGTAATAACCTATTAGTGAAAATAAAAATATATCCAAAGTTAGAATATTAAATTTTCAAATTGTCAAACGAAATTCCGTGACAGACGACATCATAAACTTGGGTGTTTTAACAAATTTTATAAACTTTTGAAATCAGTTAGAGAGCAGTTGTAACCTGGGATGGCCAGGTGGGATAAGACAAGCGACTAGTAATCTGAGGTTCGCGGGTTCGCATCCCCGTTGCGCCAAACATATGCTCGTCCTTTTAGCCGTGAGGGCGTTATAATGTTACGGTCAATCCCACTATTCTATGTAAATGTCTTTTGCATTAACGTCATATTATAACATAAGCAAACTCACTTCAGTTTTAAGATACAAACTTTACTTAGACTGAAGATTGCTATTTATTACTCTGAAGTTTTAGAGCATTGCAAAGTATGAGGACAGTGTGTGGCATTTGATAAATAGGAAAACATTATTTCATTGCTGGTAAAGGAATGAAATGAGAGATCGTAAAAATTAAAACGTTTTATTGAAAAATTATAATGTTGTTTCGTATATGTTACTCATATAACTTCTATGATAAGACCGCATTACTTCATAAGTTAATACATACAGCTTAATTGTGTTTTGTTTTTTTCCCTATAAATTATTTATCGATCAGCCGATTCGTATAAATAATATAATAAAATCAATCGTACATTATAAGAACAATGTTCCATTTCCCATAGTGCTCTTTGAGATAATAATGACAACCATGGCCTCTCGCTGTAAGAAGTTACAAACTTCTGTGAAGGACCGTCATGTCAGTCTTGGACAAAACTGATTGACAAAATATCTGTAGATCATCTCACTGCACGAGATCATCAGCTTCTAAGACCCCATTTAACAAAATATCGGACACAAAAGTCTTGTGGGGTTGATTTAAAGAACTGTAAATGTCCGTGGATTTTGGATATCGTTTGTTTGTGTGTTTGTTTTGAATTTCGCACAAAGCTAGCCGTCCCTAATTTAGCAGTGTAAGACTAGAGGGAAGACAGCTAGTCATCACCACCCATCGCCAACACTTGGGCTACTCTTTTACCAACGAATAGTGGGATTGACCGTCACATTATAACGCCCCAACGACGGAAAGGGCGAGCATATTTGGCGCGACAGGGATGCAAACCCGCTACCCTCAGATTACGAGTCGCACGCCTTAACAAGCTTGGCCATGCCGGGCCTTCGAATATCGTTCTTAAGAAAACAACCGTTGATTTAGAATTGTGACTGAAACTTTGTTAGCCTTTGTTAACTCGCAGATGTTGTGAGTACTAGAATAAAATGCAGAACGTAAATGATATATATTAATAACTTCAAGCGCTTTCACCACCTTCATACACACATATCAATGTTCTCTGTACACAGTGTTGTTTTTGTCTTTTTGGAATAGGACTTTCACTTCGGACACTCGATATCAAACAACATGCTTTTCTCTTAAAAAAGGAGATTCCTGGAAGCGAGTCCGAACCATCATTACACCTGCTTTTACTTCGGGGAAAATGCGTAAGGTATGGTATCTTATATTTATAGAAAAACTGTTTAGACTAGCTACCACCGACCCTATTTTGTAACTATCCACCAGAGGAAAGACAGCCATTTAGATGCACCTATCATCTACGTTAAGGAATTGACCTCCATTCTTATAACGCAGCTATGGTTTATAGAGTAGGGAATATTTTTTATCATTAGAAAAACTCGAATATGCTCACCTGCTTCGATACGAGTAGAGAGGCATTTTGCTTCCTTTTGATATTAACCAACACTGCTGACAGTGTTTTAGGTGTTACATCGTTTCATTATAAGGGTTTTATTTTATAACTAATTTTAAGCCCAGTCTTCATGAAGAATAAACAAAGATAAAATTGGTAGTAACTGTTTAGTACAGTGTGACTCTTATTGTGGAAGTCTTGGAGGAATAATCTACAAAAGTAGCACCCATGAAAAGGATATTGTTTCACAAGTCTTCCGGTCGGAACTAAAGACGGAAGAGACAGATCACGCTGAACTAGACACTTGCTGATAATTTCACTTTTGTTTGTTCGTTGAGAAAGAATTTTTTACAGTATGGGCCCTACATTGCTAGTTGGTTAAGGCAATATACCCGTGATCTTAGGGACATGAGTTAGAATCCCTGTTTCCTCAATCATGTTTGCACTATCAGTCACGATGGCGTTATTGTGTGCAGTCAATCCCAATATTCGTTTCTAAAAGTGTAGCCCAGGCGTTGGCGGTGTGTCATCACGACTATCTGTCATCCCTCTGGTCTTACACTTCTGGTAAACTACGGAAAATATTATTTCAGAATTGAATTAAAGGATCGATCTGTAAAGTTTCAACAGAACAGATGATCCAGTGAGTGTGTATGTGCTTGTCAACAAACAATCTTTGTTTTATTTAAACCAACATATTTGTTATGCACAACTTTCATATATTATATTATCATCTCTCTAGCTTTACCTCAGAAAACGTGTTTGGCATCTGCCAAATAAAATAAAATAGGCGCTTTTTATTTTATTATATATTTCCTAGAACTTAATTTAATTCCGAGAGCTGACACTCAAGACTAGTGTTCTATCAACTAACAAAAATGGCTATTAGACGATTACGCCATCTAGTAAGACATATGTCAATTGCTAGAAGTTCTAGTAGAAAGGTAAGGCCATAAAATATAAAAATATGGTCCTATATTTTAAAACAAATTATTCGTTTTATGCAATCAGGTTGCTCGTTCTTATGACATTTTTACTTTTCATTGTTTTTGTCAACGTAATAAGAAATCAAAAAACATCGCAACGCTATTTTTTTCCACCAATTATATATTTGAAGGATATAAACATTTCATATTAAACTCGGTTATCCGAAAGTTTACACACTAGAAGATTGATCGGAAAAAGAGCCGGGTGTGGCCAAGTAGGTAACGTGCCAACTTGTGGTTCCGATGGTTCTTAGTGTACGTCATGTGGCAGCATTTCACAGCTATAAGGTTGATCGCAAGGTTTTTATTAGAATGGAACAGGAGTTGATGGTAAATGCTGTTGACTTGGTGTCTAGGTTCATGTATGTCAGTTCGAAATTAAAACGGCTAGCGCGTGTTGTCCTTGTGGCTTTGAATCAAGTACGTTAAATGTAATTGGAAAGTTTATTACTATAATCTGTCATTAACTGTGCTAATTGTTATTCATGTACTTATTAAAGGTGCTAACTAATATAATTAATGAATAATACCAGATGTATGAGTCATAATTAACAAAATGTCTCAGAGAAGGTGTCGGTAAAATAAATATTTATGTACGTAAAGTCACACAATGTATAAGTTATAAGATAAATTATAAGGTTGTATTATTATTGTCAGAAGGTAACAATGGCAATGAAAGATAATTATTAAACTTGTAATAATGTTAAACATCTTTAATGTTGTTTATACTTGATATAATTAGTCTAAGAAATGTATTACTGTAAATATAGTTGTTTAGTTTACCGTATTTGTTTCTTTATAGATGGAAAGTTAAGTTTTCGAGTGTGCTGACACATTACCTGAAAACTTTCTAAAGGCTGCAGAAGATGGAAAAGCTGTTGACTGTAAAGGGTAAGATGATAGAGATAACTATCGACTGAAGATATTGTGTTGTTCGTACTTTATCTTCATGTGCTATAATTGTTAAAATGTACACACTTTTACCACAAACTTTAACTATCTTTGTATACATTTAAACATACAAAGGATTGTGTACATTATATGGAAACAGTTTTGGAAAATCACCATACAGTCCATGTCATCAGGTCTAGTCATGCTTTATCTAATAACCACACCCCTCGATAGCTACCTTGCAGACTAGTTTCCACATTAATACGTTCAGTAGAAAGGCTGTCATGTCATAAGCTCACCATTCCTTCCTAAGTGCTTTGCATAATCCACGTAGGAGGAGAGTTTTAAGTACACGTTTCAAGATTGAGAGTGCTCTGAAATGTACAAATATTTCGTCGAATAACTTAAACGGATTGTTCCTGCTAAAAATAATATGAATACCGGTTTCTTTTTCTATCTCTTTGAGGCACACAACTATTGAATGAAAAGAGGGATTTTCGTGTATTGAGTTTAAGCGCGGTGGACAATCATTCGAAGATGCTGCGAAGTCATGTTAGCCATCAACATTGTCCACAATATAAGTTGCAAATAAAGTTGTGATGTGTGATAGAAGAATATTCATTTAGAAATTAGCAGAGGTAGTGGTAATTTAAAAAAGTCCTGTACCAATCATTCTGAGTGACATTTCTAGCATGAGTAAGTTTAGTACCAGTTTGGTTTCAAAAATGTTGTCGTCAGAGAAGAGATTGATCTGAGTTGTGGAAAGCTAATTTCTATTCAAAACGTTTCATTATTTTGTCGTTAGTGTTATAACTGTTGATTAAACATGTTTGCAATACATTGATCCAAATAGAAAAATGCAAATTTTGCAATGGAAACCCTCAAGTTCATTTACCTTTTCTGCAAGGAAGATAATTTCTTTAGGATATGAAAAGTGTTACTAGTTGACTATTTGGAGATTGGTAAAACCTTTACAGTAGATTATTGTGTATCTTTAACAAACAATTAGTATCAGAAATGAAAGAAATAGAAGAGAATTGCTCAAAAAGAGGTGTAATGTTCCACTCGGACAATGATCTTTTCCATCAGGAGAATGCACTGTTCCGTAAGGACATTGTTTTCTTCTATACGATGTCTTACCTTGTACGCTATTATTTTATACACCGAAGGTAGTTCCAAGTTACATTTTTTCTTCGACAACCTTGAAATTTCTCTGAAATGACAAAGATTTCCGAGTGTTGATGATCTGACACGTGCTGTTCAATCACGGATTGAAGACAAACAGGAAGAATTCGTTCATAACAACATAAATGCCTTAAAGCATTGCTATCACGAGTTTATATACTCAGTAGGTAATGTTAAAAATAAAACATAGTTGAACTAGTGTCTTTATTTTAAGATGGATCCATTTTCGAACAGACCTCGTATTTTATATGGCAAATAAGTGATATTACTCAATTGTTTTAATAAGTTCCTTGAAACAAAAGTTCTAATAGAGCAAAACTAACAGATATTACTGATTTCTACGAAATATGTGGATCTTACCGGCTGTGAAAGGTAATTTTGGGGTAAAAACAGCTTTAATTGTTTGTTATATTTTTTAATTATCATTATTAACTTATTTGCTTTGAAAAAGTTCATATTCACAAATATATAATTAAAGTTTTTTGTGTTTTTTTCTTCATCCAGTTATTTTGGAGCATTCACTATGGATTTGATTGTCAGCCGTGGTTTTAGAAGTAAAACAAATTCTCTACAAAACTCTGACAATGATTTTACTAAAACTGCCAAAGAAGCTTCTAGTTCTATATGAATAATTTTACTTGCATGTGAGTAGCGTGTTGGTATAGTTTGAGTAAGAATTAACTTTGTGTTAAGCCTAGCTTTCAAACAGGATCTCTTTGAAGATCAGAATGACATAAGTCGCACGGATAGCATGTAAAAATGCCGTGAGTTGTTGGACTTGGCAGCCATTATAATGTGAAAGGTCAATCCCACTATTCGTTGGTAAAGAGTAGCCCAAGAGTTGGCGATGGGTTGTGATGATAAGCTGTCCTTCTTCTTGTCTTCCACTGATATTTAACATTTACTGGCCTGAAAATAAACAACACATTTCATCGTGTTCCGGAAATTTGAAATTTTCTGAAATGTGCAACACTCCCTTCGATATTACATTTAAAATCCTTACCAAGTAATACTCAAAACCTACTAGAGAAATATTTTTAATTGTTAAATAGAACTTTTATAAAAAGTTCATGTATATTTTGAAATATATTAAAATAATATATTGTCTAAGTTACACAATAACATTCTAAAGAATTACCTTTTTTCTTTAAGTTGCCTTCCCTAGCATAATGAAACTGTTCAAAATCCCCGTGATTGACCCATCAGGTATGGAGTTTGTCAAGGAGTTGACTCTCAATATAATTGACCAACGTAAACACAGTACTGAGGTAATTAGTATTTAATATCTGGTTTGTAGGGGCGTGTAATAGTATTATTATGTGTCTTAAAATAAAAATGATAAAAAATTACATTTATTCAACATTGGTTATTAATGTCACATGTTTTTCTTCAATAACGAAGGTTTCCGATGATTTCAGACAAAGCGAATAGACTTCCTGCAGTTGCTTCTAGAGACCATGGACAACAAACTGCAGAACTCCAAAGAGGACCTTGGAAATCTCAACAATTACGGATACGAAAAAGAAAACTTTAAATTCTTCAACAACAAGTTATAAAATAAATGTGAGAAAAATTACATGATTTTTTGTGTGTTTTTTTATATTGAGGAAGAGAAAATAATATAAACTTTAATGACAACAAATCAAAGATATGTTTAAATTCTTATAAACCTTCTTGAATCCTGTTTGAAATGAAATAAACCGGAAACAAGTTAAAAGAACTAAAATTATTTGTGAGATTTTGGTTTGAATAGTGACAATTTGTATATGGTGGTCTTCGAGCATCCGAACCACGAAGTAAATTTTACGTGGAGTGAATATAGTTTCGAACCGTAAATAGTATTGTTAGGAATATAAATACTGTTAAATTTTAACTTTTGTGTGATTCGTTACATAATGATTAGTGTTCATTCTTAATTTTTAAATACTTTAAAGGTTGTAATTTGTAACGACAGGATTTTATTAAAAAACTTCATTTTATTGAATTACGATAAATCATTTTGGATCGTTAGTTTAATATGTGTACAAAGGATATTTTAATAATTTAATTGTACAATGTTGTGACATAATATTGATAACTATTGATTATATTGAAATTTGTTTAGGTTTTATTTAGGTACACTTTTTCTTTTACCAAATAGTTTGTTGGTAAACACAAAGGTACACTTTGAGTTAACAAATCATGAATATTAGCATTATAAGTCTTTAAGAAAAGTATTTATAGGATATGTCAAATTCTACACCATGAGTAGCTAACTAATCATGCTTCCAGCTGTACAATCTCAAGCTAATTTAGTTAAGTTCTTGCTGAGTGATTGAATTTTTCGTTTAATGCAAAAGAGAAAGTTCGAAATTAATTCGATTTATTTATATATCTTTATGTTATTTAATTTCTTATCTAACATGAACAAATACACTTTATTATATAATTACTGTTCTAGATTTGACCCAAGACTTTGACTGAATTAATGTGTTGTAATATCTGTATGTTCTAGAAACCCGAGACTTACGAAGTTGTCAGCTCTATGAAATACTTGGATGCAGTTGTATGTGAAAGTATTCGAATCTACCCTCCTTCATCCGTGTAAGTAACAGCTAATATTGTAATAGATGTTCTATAGGTATTTGATATAACACAAGACGTTAGTGTCTGTATATAAGCATTACTTAGTTGTACACAGTGCTTTCAGAATAAAAAAGAAACTCGAAGAAATGGAAGAAATGGATTATTGCAGGTTAATAAATAGTCTACTCTTACCTTCAGGAGAATCACTAAATATTTATCTTAGATTTCATTACATTACGTTCAACTTCTATTTCCCATTCTGACCTTCTACTATATTTACCTCAACATTTTTAAATTTCATGAACTATCAGTGGTCAAATTATATTTAAAAGTAGTACAGTTACTGATCTTTGTCAGGTTTTGTTTTGTTTTCGGAATTCGCTCAAAGCTACAATAATGATATCTGCGCTAGCCGTACCTAATTTAACAGTGTAAGACTAGAGGGAAAGCAGTTAGTTATCACCACAACGAACAGTAGGATTGACCGGCACATTATAACAACTCGACGGCTGAAAGGGCGAGCATGATTGGTGCGACGGAGATTCGAACCCACGACCCCCGGATTACGAGTCGAGTGCCTTAATCACATGACCATAATAGTCCTTCTTCATTAGGATTCGTAGAGAAACTCTTCGAATTTACTACCGTGCACCATTTAAACTAATATTCTGATATCAGGATACATGGAAGATAACGGTGCAATTTCTATTATTTTCAAACTAAGTTATGAAACTTTACAAAATGTAACGTAATTCAGTACTGGCTTCCAAGAAAAAAAGAATTAATATAAAAATAGAAGTTCCACTCCATCTGGAGTTCCAAAGAAGAACTAATACTGATTTTCAATGAGTACTGACAGGAATGAATTCTGTTACATATCGTTTATATTTGTTTGCATTTCTAATTTTCTGGACTTTACTACACAATGATTTAATTCAACCTATTAAAACACCTTTTCCAGTTGAAATACATTTGCTTTTAGTTTTAAATTAGGTTTAACTGTTTTATTCTGTTTAACAAATTATATCTTTCTGTGTGGTAAGTCCGGGTGACTTGTCTCAAAAACAAATACAAAACACACGCAATAAGTCATAATAATTTATCTTTATATTTTCATTTTTATTACCTTATTTTACATATTGCCTTAAGAACATTAGGTTCAAATTATGTTAATGTGGGAAGAGCTGTCTTCTATGAATTAAAACAAAAATTCAAGAAATATATTGGATAATTTTATTAGATCAAATACAGTGGAGAGCCATTAAGCCACGGACTAGTAAACAGCGAAATCGCTTAAGCCGCTGTAGCAAGTCTTGTGAGCGATGTGAGCGAGGATTATCGCGGCTCACCGCTAATCTAAGAACGTGTAAAAACGCGGCTTACGAATTTAATCCTGGCTTTATAACTTCAAGGGGATATTTAAAAAGGATTTTCTTTAATTTGGGAAATAAATAAAATATATTACAATAGAAATCGACCGTTAATCTACCTTATCCGCTCTCTATGTCAGCTTTATGGAGGCCGCCATTGTTACCGAATCACACCTCTCCATACATTAAAGTTAATCCGCGGTAAATCCGTGAAAAAAGTGATCAATAATTAAAGTATTATTTTTAATACGATAATCCGATATAATGATGACGCAATGGTCCGGGTGAGGCTCTTCGGCGGAGCTGTTGACGACTTCGGCTTTTCTGTCACAAAGGTTTAAGCCGCGGTTAAGCATGTAGACCCCCTAAATACCGAGGCTTAGCGGCGCTCCACTGTACAAGTTTTAAAGACCATTCATTGTTTATGTTGTTACATATTACAATTTAAAATATCCTGATTCTACAACTTTATTGAATAGCTTGGAATTTCGCAATGCAGATTTAACAGTATAAGTAAGATACATTTCTAAATATAAATTTAACTTTAACAAACGTTAATAATAAAATAATTGCACAATGTTTAATGTGATTTGATTGGTAACATCTTAATTTTTATGAAGTAACTTACTAGATCTTATTGTTTAACTGTTACGTGGAGCTCATTTATTTTTTTTTTTTTTTTACAGTGGGGAAAGACGTGCTTTGGAAGATTATACGTTTGATGATATAGGGCTGACTATACCTAAAGACACACCAGTAAGGTTCCCAATATACGCAATGCACCATTATCCTAAAAACTTTCCAGACCCGGAGAAATTTAATCCAGACAGGTAACTGCATATTTTATTTTACACAGAAAAATAAGAGCTGGACATACGTGAAACAGCTGTTTTTTATATTGTCCAAACCAGTATGTGTTACTTTTATCCGAACTGGATGGGCAATAGCTATTTATTTTTGCCCTAGAGAAGTAACAGATGTTCTTTTTAATGGCAGGTAATATTTGTTTTCATGGCGATCTAAAAAGTAGCTGTTGACTTCATGTTACACAGATAGGTAACAGGTGATTGTGAATTAAAAACATGTTGGTGTGACTTTACTTTTATATTTAGTTGTCCTATTGATCAATTACTTACCTTAGAACTCCAGTTGAAATAAAAGCATCGGTTACATACAATAGTTACTATTTAACATAAAGACCAAAGTCGATTATAAAAAAACGTTCTGATGTCTGACGTTATGAATAAGAACATTATATAAAGAGTGTAAACAAGGACGTTTTCTTTATTGTTTCTTAACTTTATAAAAACAGATTTATTTCACTATGAAGTTATACATTAGTAAAATGTATTACAGTCATATGTGTTGGAAATACTGGTTGAATCTGACTATTAATGTGTGTTAACAATACTTGTCAAAGTTTATTATTAATGTGTGAACAACAATTGTTGAACCTGACTATTGTCTTGTGTTTACAACACTTTTGGAACCTTACTATTAATGTGTGTTAACAATACTTGTCGAAGTTTATTATTAATGTGTGAACAACAATTGTTGAACCTGACTATTGTCTTGTGTTTACAACACTTTTGGAACCTCACTATTAATGTGAGTGTTAAGAATACTTTTTAATTTCAATTAGGCTTTATATTTTGTGTAATTCAGTATATTACCTTATAATATATATATATATATAAAGGATGTTATTATAAATGATAAATGAAGAAGTTAAAGTTATAGTAAAATACTGAATTTATAAACAAAGTTTTATGAAACTACACAACAAAACTGTTCAAGACTCAAATAAAATCAAAACATGAACAAACAGCCTTTACTGAAGTAGTATTGAAGTTACTTATCGTACGTTTTAGTTATATATTTAATTTTAGTTTATTTTCTGTATCTCACACTCTTGGCACTGATCTGTCACTTGACATCAAACATAAACAGTAACGTTTGTAGTTGTACCTTGTCGGAACTTTTTATGGTATTTCATTGATTAAAAACATTTTTAGGGAGTGATATTGAAAGTGTTGTTTAAAAACGGTAACATCACGTTAGATTATTAATATCACTTTAGTTCTTGAAGGTAACGAATGTTTGTTTTGTATTACACAATTATCAATGTCATCGGTTGTTTCTTTTTTATCATTTATATTGATATTATTGGTTGAAATGTTTAAGATAGCGAATTTTATTATTTTTTCGCTATACTTTTATTATAATGATTATTTTGTTTTGTTAGCTTAACATGTGTGGATTTAGAACTAAACTAAAAATACTTCAAACTGAGAAGTATATCCACTTTATATTTACAATACAAATAATAGTCTATAATTATAGCATGTATTTAATTTACACCCACTAGCCAAATGATACACGAGAATTTGTTTTCTATATGTAGACAAAATAATCTAAGCCAGAAATTAGTAAGTTAAATAATATAAGAATTGTAACCAAAAAGATGACCAATGTGTTACATAGATCAGTGAGCAAAATACAAAACATTTTTATCAAAGTAAATTTGTAGAGTGTTACTAAACTGATTTCTATTAGCATATACTAGCACCATATGTTAACTTCTTTCTATGTAGTTAAGACACTGCAAGAGTGCCAGAACACTTATTTCAGACTAAGTTTGATCAGGATGTTCATTTCAGCAGACTTCTTATGGCTTGACCTTTCCAGGGCACTTCGCCCTCACTTTTCACTTTATGTGTCAGCACATTTAACCACTAAACTTCACATCTATAAAGAATCCAGTACGGTAAACCAATGAACGATATTTTTTCTCACAATAAAATGGGTTTACAGTGATACATTGTTAAGACTAATTATATCAAGTGTAAACAACATCAAAGATGTTTAACATTATTACGAGTTGAATAATTATCTTGCATTACCATTGTTACCTTCTAAGTTTCAAACAATTATAATACAACCTTATAATTTATCTTATAACTTATACATTGTGTGCTTTACGTACATAAATATTTATTTACGACACCTTCTCTGAGATCTATAGTTAATTTTGACTCATACATCTGGTATTACTTATTAATTATTACTTGTATTAAGTTCTTGAATAACAATTCGTACAGTTAATCAGAGGTTGTAATAATTTTGCTCATGATGTAATATCTATTCACAAGTATTACGTTAGAAACTATAAACTCATTAAATACAGTTAACCACTCTAAACAATTCAGGTTTTGTTTTAATCACTTGGAAATTTTAAGTTATGTGATTCAAAATTTAAACAATTAGTCCCGGATTATTTTATCATGGCGAGTGTGTTTGTGTGTACTTTTCTTATAGCAAAGAAACAAAGGATTATCTGGTCGGCTCACCGAGGAGAATCGAACCCCTAACTTCAGCGTTGTAAATCCGAAGTCACACCGCTGTACTATCGGGGGGCTATCATGGCGAAATATTGAAAGCTTTTAGAAGGGTAATATTGATTGTTGTAAGCGACAAATCAAATATTTGATTGACATAGCACTATCAGTAACTATTATAGTTGTCACATATATACACCAGTGGATTAGTATTTACATCTTTCAAATTACATTTAACTTACTTTCTTCAAAGCTACAAAGACTACATGCGTTAGTCGTCCTCAATTTGAACTGATAGACACCAGTCAAGTCAACAGATCCCACCACCAACACTTGTGCCATTCTAATAAAAAATTCGAACTTGACAATCAACCTTATAGCCGTAAATTGCTGCCACTTGACGACCATCAAGAACTCTCGAACCACAAGTTGGCACGCTGACCAATTGGACACCCACATGCCTTTCTCCGATCAAACTTATGATGAAGACTAGGCCTAAACTCGGCTATAAAATAAAACCCTTATAAGAATATGATTGTGACAACAAAAACACTGTCAGTTATGTTAGTTTATGTCAAAAGAGGGCAGGGTGCTTTAATACCAGATTTATAAGTTTGTAATCGGGTTCGAATTTCTGTAATAATGCAAAGTACTTCCTACTCTATAAGCTATAGCTGCGTTATAAGAATGACAATCAATTCCTTAGCGTAGATGGTGGATGCTTCTGAATGGCTGTTTTCCCTCTGGTTAGTAGTTAACAAATAGGGACGGCAATAAACAGTCTTAATAGTTTTGAAATAAATATGCCTTATGCATTTTCCTCGAAGTAAAAGCAGGTGTAATGATGGTTCGGACTCGCTTCCAGGAATCTTCTTCTAAAGAGAAAAGCATGTTGTCTGCTATTGAGTGTCCGAAGTGAAATTGCTATTCCAAAAAGACAAAAACAACACTGTGTACAGAAAACATTGATATGTGTGTATGAAGGTGGTGAAAGCGCCTGAAGTTATTAATATACATCATTTACGTTCTGCATTTTATGATAGTACTCACTAAATCTGCGAGTTAACAAAGGATTACAAAGTTTCAATCATAATCTATTTCAACTGTTGTTTTATTAAGAACGATATTCAATGAAAAGAAATAACAGTTGTCCACAGACATTTGAAGTTCTTCAATGCAACCACATAGATTGTTATAGTTCAAGGTTGCCTTAATCAATTTACAAATATTTGTATCAATAAGCAGACATATGATAATACAAATATATATCTTATGATGACTAGTTAGTTAGTTATCACCATTAAATTCCATCTGGGAACATAGGGCCGCAATCGCTTGCGGATTCTTCAACAAGTATTTAAGTGAGTAGGTTGTTAGCCCACTGCACCGAGACGTCCCTAATTTAGTAGTATAAGACTAGAGGGAAGGCAGCTAGTCATCACCACCCACCGCTAACTCTTGGGCTACTCTTTTACCAACGAATACTGGGATTGACCGACACTTATAACGCCCCCACGGCTGGAAAGGCGAGCATGTTTGGCGCGACTCGGGCGTGAACCCGCGACCCTCGAATTACGAGTCGCACGCCTTACGCGCTTGGCCATGCCAGACCCTTATGATGACTAACAGAAATATTATCGTTACGTTCAGACACGAGAATGTATAATAATGGAATACTGATATAAAAGTAAATATTGACGAACTGCCTTATAATATAATATAACTGTTTTATTACCACATTGTGATAATGTACTAGATGTACTTTCTAGTGTCTTTAAAGAAACGTTAAATTAGGTGGCCTAGCGTGGCTTGGTTGTAAGGAAGCTCGACTCGCAACTTGTAGGTCATAGGTTCGGATCTCCGTCACCGTACATGTTCACACTTTTATTAGTGTGGAACGTGATGGGCAGTCCCAATATTCGTTGATAAAACAATAGTTTAAGAGTTGGCTACTGTTTCTACTAAATTACAAATGACTACAGCAAATAAGTCTTGTGTAGTTTTACGCAAAACTGAAAACTAATCAAACCAATATTCAGTTTATATCTGCATGCGTGTGTTTGTGTGTATACGTATAATAATACACACTTTCTATTGTTCTTCATAGGTTTTGTTCCATCGATCATTTATGTAGTAGTCTCGAGTACAGCGGTAAGCCTACTAAGTCTGGTAAAATCAGTGGTTAGTTTCCCTTCGAAGGTCTCAGCAGATACCCTGATGTGGCTTTGTTATGAGAAAAACACACACACTCCTGTAGTTTCTCTTGACGAGGAATTATTAAATAAAACTAAAAATATATTATCCCATATTTCGAAATCACAAACAAAGTAACATGTGTGAACCAATAATATACGAGCTCATCAACGCCTGTGTGACGTTATCACTTCTTAGGCGATGCGCATTGATCTTGACTTTAGATCCTGGTATAGAATGTATGTGTTTATACATACGTGTACACGAGGTATGTTTCTTTATCAGTCTGCTCTTTATGTTGTTCATTAGAAAGCTGTCTAACTATGGATCTACCTGCGTTACCATCCATCCTGCCTTGGTTTCTTTGCGCTGTTGCAGTAATAATCGGACTTTATAGGTGAATAAACAGTTTCTATATAACTTATGTTAAAACGTGAATTCAACAGCTGTATACTATCGTTTTAAACAAAGTTTTATAAATTAAAATAAAACAAAGTTATATCTGAGTAATATATTTTAAATGTCGGCAGGTTTACGAAGTAAAGGTTAGTGTGTACACTACTAGTTCTAAAACCAGTGTCTGTAGATGGTTAGTTAGTTTCTTTTATATCTTATTATCTAGCTATCTCACCAGGAACTATGGCTTTTGGGAATCAAAAGGAATTCCTACGGTTAAAACAAAATTTCCTTTGGAGAATTTATGGAAAGGGTACAAAACGGTAAGTAGAAACATGTGACAACAAGTTGTAACTGGTTAACTTGCTGTAATGTGTAAAGTTGTACATTGGGATGTTTGTGAAATAATCTCTTGCAAGGACTGAAACACTGTTCAAAAATGGTAACTCGTCAAATGTATTTTTTGTTGAGGTTTATTTTTAAATTTGTCCGTAGGTATTTCAAACGTTTATTATGTTTCCAGTTTAAAACTGAAACCAGTATTTTATCGCTACAGTCCATTCAGAGGCAACAATAGGTGTATGAAAATTCAAATTAACCAGCACCGTAGTGTTAGTTTTATCTGTAAATGTTTAGTAACTTATCAAGTATACAAACCGTTACATAACTCTGCACTGCTATATTGATTAACGTTCTTGCACTAAAACACGCAAGCACACAAGGAGTGGCCATGGGTTATTTTATTTATATTACGGAGAAACCGGATGTTTGTACAAAAGATGAGTCCTATAAGTTGGATTTTAATGTCATTGAAACCAAATATGGAACCGGATTTATTGTTTTTGGTTCTTTTGTACTACAGTGTTTACAATGGTGACGAACACTTGAAATTCCTTTTATAGAATAGAGATAGATAAAAAAAACAAATTAAGCTTTCTGTTAAAGACATTTAGACAATTTCTATCGTAGGCGTCTCTGGTTTGAAAACAAACTATGACGTTTTAAAGGAGATTATTAGTGAGAGTAGATGTAACGCACTGGTTTGATATAAATTACAAGAATGATCTTTGTTTAAAATGTTATTTCTGTCATTAGAATTAATGGTTTTCTGACAGAATTCGTGTTTGTGTTTATATTACAAATAAAGTTCAGTTTTCTTTGTTTAAATCTATGATCCTATATTTCACAATAAACTGACATGTAAAAACAAGAAAATATATTTCGTAAAAAGTGAGACAAAATTGTTTTGATTGCTTGTTTCTATTTATCGCAAAGCAACACGATGGCTAGCTGCACAAGTCGTACCTAATTGGCAGTGTAAGGCTAGAGGGAAGGCAGCTAGTCATCAACACCCACCGCCAACTCTCAGGATCGCGGGTTCGAATCCCCGCTATACCAAACATGCTCGCCCTTTCAGCCGCGGGGGCGTAATAATGTGAAATCAATCCCACTTCTCGGTGGAAAAATAGTAGCCCAAGAATTGGCTGTCGGTGGTGATGACTAACTGCTTTTTCTCTAGTATTACACTGCTAAATTATGGACGACCAGCGCAGATAGCCCTCGTGTAGCTTCGCGGAAAATGTAGGTCAAAGAATCAATAAAGTATAAAAATAAGTACATTATAGAAAAGTGAATGTTGATTTTAAGTATTTAACATCACTCTCATGTTATCTCGTTATGATAATGGGAGAAGAATAGTTGTGTCAATTTGTTTTAAATACCGTATTTTCCGGTTAATAAGCCGAACCGACGAATAAGCCGAGGCCAATTTTCAGCTCTGAAAATGAGGGTTTTTGCTTATTACCGCCCAATAAGCCGAAGCCATTTTTAAGAAGTGACAAGTTTCTTCAAAATGATTTCTTAGTCTCGTTTCAACGTCAGCATGCATGTTGTGTGTGATCATTGGCGTTCTGTAGTAAAGCAGATCGTGTCGTAGTGAGACAGAGATGGAATCAATATGTCGTTCGTTATTGGCTCCACTCACGGTAACTAGGTAACCAATGAAATTCCAGAAACAACGTTTCACTGTAGTCTTAACGTGCTTTGCTGATGGGACAAAATTACCGCCTATGGTAATTTTCAAAATAAAAACATTTCCTAAGAAGAAGAAATTTCCGAAAGGAGTGATCGGCCAATAAGCCGACCCCTAAAATCAGGTCCAAAATTAAGGGCGAGATATTCGGCTTATTAGGCGGAAAATACGGTAATATCCATTTTATATATAAATCTCCCATTAAAAAAAACAGACGTTGCTAATCACTTTGGGCATGTTATAAGAGCAACTGTCAAACCCAACTATTTACTCTAACAAGGGTAGGCCTTCAGTTATCGATGCTGAATAGCTGTTTTACTTTTAGTCTCCGACTTAAAAGTTATGGATGAATTCAGGAGAGTAGTCTTGTGTTGTTTAGTGTTAATTATAAAATGTATGGTAAAATATTTACGTGAATACGTGCATATCTGAACTGAAGCAGAGGTTTCTAAACTGTGGACTGCATTCATAAATTAATGAAATTACTAATTACTGATAGAATACAATAAATACTGAAACACTATCAAACTAATATAGTGAAATATGTAAATCACAAATTAATAATTTTAATTAATATTAATTTCATCATGTAAATTTGTTGTGTGCTTGTCACCGTTGCCAGTTGATTTCTGTTTGGACTGACCAAATAAACTGGATGTATATAAATATAATAAATTTGGAGCCGGATCTTATTTGAAATAGTCGGACATTGACCCAGACATTCATAAGATGGTTTCAACATAGCAGTATCTTCCTTCACATTAACCTTCTCGCTAGTACAACGGTAAGTCTACGGATTTACGATGTTAAAATCAGAGGTTGGATTTCCCTCGGTTGGCTCTACAGATAGCCCGATGTAGATTTGCTTTTAGAAACATACACGCATTCAAGTTATAGTAAATCTTAATGTTTAATTTCCCAAATTTATATTTCTTTTCATTGTTCATTTCTTACAAATAGACACAAACTGAAGAGGAAGTAAAATACACACATCATAAAAACTAATTTTAATGGAAGGTGGTCCTCCAATAATGTGAAGAAATTGACGTGGTCTGTCTGTTGGAAAAATCTGGCAATCACTACACTATAAGTTTGTCATAAAGTTATTTACATTGTAATAACACTGACACAATAAATTTGAATTCTCAAATTTCAAGTTTTTATTTTGTGAATCAATAATAGTTCTATTAAGAAGCTAAAGTTATTTGTATAATATAAAACAGAATGTACTAGTTTTAAGCAAATCACTTTTGATTTAGATTTATGAAAAATTTTTATTTTTGAGAACGCTGAATACTTCTAGTAGATCATTGTTTCATTTTTTAGCCTCTTCATATTGTGGAACAAGAGAATTATATGAAATATGGACGACTACACGGGTAAGTTTTCATATCACTTATTATACTATAACAGAACTCCTGCTTATATGATACTGGAAAAAAAAATTATTACGCGATATGCAATCCCCCAGTTTCCGGAAATCTTTATTCTATATGCCTGTAGATTTGCTGTAGGGGTCACTATTTTCCCTATTCGCCTCCGTTTCCCATCAGAAATAACTTTATTTCTCTCCATTCTTAAGATGCATATATGAGATCATAAATACATCGCCTTAGGATCTAATGCACGAGCGGTGAATAAATAAATATAATATTTATAACGTCTGTTGTACGTCCATGTAAATATTTCGAATGGTGTTCATAGCTCTTCAACAAAGTTGGCATGGAGGCTCGTTATGTTCTTGGAAAAATACACACAATTTTGAAATTTTTCCTTTATATGTTTTTATGTGATTTTGTACCACTACTTCGCCCCTTTTGATGGATCTTCACCAAATTTTGCAAAAAGGTTTGATTGATCCACAGGGAGATACATGGAAATTTACGGTTTCATATTTTGTGTTTTGTTGTTTTCATGGGCGTTTTTGGTTTTTTTTTATTATGTATATATAAGCTTTTCATGTCTTAAGTAATCTTTTCATTTATCACAACTGTACATAACTTCCGTCGTTGATATGGGTACCACAGCTACTTATTCTAATAGTTGATAAAATAAGGAATAACACTGAGACTTCGACAACGTTCATAAAATGTTTTTAAAACAACATTGGCTTTTATGTAAAACAAATTAAATTTAACGTTGTATACATCAAAAAAATAAACTACTCACTTATATTCCGCTATCATTACTTCTAGAGGTCAGAGGTCAGTTTTCTGGGTTTCCAAGATTTTATAAACGCTTCAGCAAAAAGTATTTATTCGACGGTCTTTCTTACATTAGAATTAAAATCCATGGATACCACCATAAAAACAAACAAACAAACATAAACTGTTAATTATTTTTATGGATGATTTAGGCCCAACCTTTATGTTGGACAGATAAAGTTGAAATGAGCAGTAAGTGCCTAGTTTAGAGTACCACTTGAGTAGAAAGTCCTCGTTAACTGATCTACAGAAGTCGCTCATGTTGAAAGAACGACGTTTCGCATCACTGGCAAAGAACTCGTGATCGGGAAAACAAATCGCTTCGTTCACATGCTGGAATGATGGATCATAATATTTCAATAAACGATCCCTCTGTCATCATTACAGGACCTTCAGACCTTGAACTTTAAGTTAGTCATCGTTCGATCGTCGCTAAAGACTTTTCTCGTCTTACATAGGTCTTTACATGTGGAACAAATTTATGCACACTTAAAGCTGAACTGTTTGGTATCATATCTACAAGTTTCAGTTTACCCCTTAACGTAATAACAAATTTAACGAGTCATTAATTATACTATAGTTTCAGGTAATACAATATCTGTGTAACACTATTTACGGATTTCGCTAAAGATGAAATAAATGCATTTCAAAACGTTGGAACATGATAAAAAAATGTTTTGTTTTGTCAATCTCTTCATCTTCATTATTAGCTTGTACCATTTTAGTTTGTCCATGACATATGTCCAGTAGAGCTGCCCCACGGGTGTTTATATATCAGCTGGCTGGCTTCACCAACCTTCGTGGTTTGTTAATTTTTCTTTTTATTCTGGTTCATTACAACGTAGGCATTCTCTACCATCTGTTAGGAAGCCAGTAGACCCGCCCTTTCCAAAAAAGCTCCAAATTGCAATAAAACGAGATGATATATTTATTACCATGATATTATAGTATAACATAAAGACAAGCTTCATGACAAAATCTAAATTTAACGATGGCACTGAGAAATAAAACGAAAGTAACAACAACATTGGAAAACATAAATGTCTGTGGTAAAATATATGCATGTTGTTATTCGTTGCATGGTCGCAGTCTTTTTGGCCTGGGATCTGAAAAAGAAATGTTCATAAAGGTTAGGGAGCCCGGCATGGCCAAGCGTGTTGAGGTATTCGACTCGTAATCTGAGGGTCACGAGTTCGAATCCCCGTTGCACCAAACATGCTTGCCCTTTCAGCCGTAGAGTCGTTATTATGTGACGGTCAATCCCCCTATTCGTTGGTAAAAGAGTAGCCCAAGAGTTGGCGGTAGGTGGTGATGACTAGCTGCCTTCCATCTAGTCTTACACTGCTAAATTAGGGACGGCTAGAGTAGATAGCCTTCGAATAGCTTTACCCGAAATTCAAAAGAAACAAACAAATCATAAAGGTTATGTGATTGGAGTTCTCTAGCCTTATAGAGATGTGTGTTGGTAGTGTTAGATGTGAGTCAATAGGCTGTCCTGACGTTTCTGAGTTGTTGATGCTAAAATAAGTTATATAGGCGTTTTTAACTGTTACACATTATCATGTTTTCATATGGAATAGTATAGTTTAATCTTTGTCATATTTATTTTAAGCATTTTAGAAGAGAGACAATTGAAATTTAATTTTTTGCTAAAAATTTATTCTCAAAAATTTAAGGGCGTTAAGTTTGAGAATAACTTTTGTTTATTATTTCTTCGATTTGTGAAATACAGTTGTTTGTGATTTATGCAGTGTTACAACTACACGCCAGGTGTTGCACCATTTTATAACATTGTTTGAAGCAGTGCTTTTCAAACACAGATCCGTGAAATTCCGACCGGAGGTTCTAATAAAACATTTATCTGTTTGTTTTTACGCATAAAGTAACAAAAAGAGATATCTACGCTCCACCCACCAGGGTTATCTGTATCCGGTTTGTAGCGTTTTAAGTCCGCAGACATTCCATTGTATCACTGGGGAACCACCAACAAAAAATAACAATAAATATTGGTTTTTGTTTGTTCAATTATTGTTTGCTGATCAGTCAAGGACTAAATATATTTTTGAAAATCACTACTCAGTTGATACACGGCGTACTGTAATCGTATACTAAATTACAACTTTTTTCTTGATGAAATGAACTTAACAAGAAAACCCTGAGTAACTGGATTTCCTGGGTCTCATTATTTCCGAGATTTTATAATAGTGTCATGAACTGTATTTGTTCGAAATTGTCTTTTGCATTACAATCAAAATCCATGTATACCCCCTAAAACGAAACACAAAAGTGTAAGCCTATAACTCTTTTACAGGACATGGTGAATAGATAAGGTTGGAATGGGCAGCAAGGGATTAGTTTGTAGTTACACTTGATAAGAAAGTCCTGGTTAACTAATCTACAGAAGTCGCTCTTGTTGAAAGATCAACGTTTCGCAACGTCTTCAAACAAACTTTCACCCAGAAGTCAATTCCTTTGGTACTTGTTTGGTTTTTGTTGAAAATCATTATTTAGTTGATATACGGCATACTGTAATCGTATACCAATTTACAATATTATGTAAACAATTACTGTCACTTACTGATCACATATCAGTATAAATATATAGAAAAATAATAGTCTGTCTGAGGTAATAACCAAACTTAAGAAGAACTGGAACCCTTGTCTCTCACCTTAGTAAAAGGACGGTTATGATTTGTATCCATAACATTCAAAACTGAAACTCAGTCATTACTTTATGAAGTTTACTTTGTATTTATATTTTCTGGAAAATGGCGAGTTGTGATTTTCTATTAAAGTTGTTACAAAATAACAAAAACAACAACAAAGGATGGAAAATTTTCATATTGAAAATATTTCTTAAATCCTGGAATGAGAATACCTAATTCATTATTTGTTATAATTGTATTTTCAGTGTAGTTTTATATATTTTAATGTACCCTACCGGTTTCCCAGCTATAAATTTGAGGTTCTTCCACACCAAAAGCCGGGTTTTGATATTTAAGGTGAGCATAGCACATATAACCTCTTGTATAGCTTTACACCAAACAACAATAAAAAAATAGAAACAAATAACAACAATTTAAAATATCTTTTTTGTTCTGCCTGGTCTCTATACAATGAGCTAAACGCCCGAATGGTCAAAGTTAGTTGTCTTTGTTTCAAATTACAAGAAGCAATAGCCTAAGTTCTTTATTTTACCAAGAAAAAAATTGCTTTTTGAATGAAACTTAAAAATATCACCTAAACAATGAAATAACTGATATTTTCCATTCACACATCAACAAAAAACGAGATAAAAGAAATACAATATGATTTTTTCAAGTAGTTGGTGATCTCCTGACTGACACTCTGATAGAAAAAAAATGTGGCCTTGTCACTCAGGGCTTATCTCTCTCGGTGTATAAGCTTACGACAAATGTCACCAATATTATGATTTGAAACTTAACCTTCGATATGATAAGATAAAAATATCTATAGGTCTACCACAGAGCATACACGAGTGAAAACACTGTCACTTGTAAAGCTTTGTCCTTGACGAAATTGATTTATCAAAACTTGGCAATATAAATTTATTTTTGTATACAAATATATTTGCAAGCAAAATGTTTTCGTGAATCAGTTTAACTGGGCTCATTTACATAACCCTCATGTAGCTTTCTGATAAATTCCAAACAACCCAAGTCAAATAAAATCCTTTCCAAAATAAGACCAAAGTTTGTTAACAGAACAAAACCAATTAAAAATACCGATATGTTTGATTTCATTTCAACTTCCAGCTGTTGTAACTTGATTTGTTTAATCGCGTATCGAAATGATTTTAACATAAGATACTCCAACGTGTAATATTGGAGCTTTTCTGTCTTTTCATGTGAAATTTACATTTGTAGACAACCAATAAATTACAATAACACAATGTTCCAAACAACTGTCTTTACTGCAAGCACTAACTAGAATTTCTGAACAACATAATAATTATACAGACTTGTGTATCCAAATATGACATCATATTTAATTAACTAACTAGTTAGTGCACCCAGAAATAAGACTTATTATACATTATGTCATTAAATGGAGTTTTTAAAAATAATAATAATTGTGTAAAGCAGTATTAATATTACGTTAATGATTATTCTTGACGACAGACTACTGAGAAGTGAATCTTAAACATTATACAAAGGGAACAAGAAATTTCGTTTCGTTTCTTTAGTCTTGGTTGGTTTGTTTCACCTTTTTATTTCTTTGGCTGTCAGAGTTCTATTTCATCTCTACATAATATTTCCTGTGGATAATTTTACATTTATTTGCTGGACATCATTAGGACACCAAACAAACAAAATGTTTCTGTGAGTACCCTGTAAATGCAATCTTAATCCGTCTTAGGGTTAATAATCATCCATTACTATTATTTAATAGAATTATCTTACTTTTCATTTCAGGTTCTATGAGGGAACACAACCAGTTCTATCTCTTGCAGAACCACATTTACTGAAGACCATGTTAGTGAAAGATTTCCACATTTTTACAGATCACAGAGTAAGTCACATAGTTTTATTTCAGTCTTGTATAAACATACACATGATTCCATACATATTTTAATAACAATATTATATTATGGTGATACATTCGCTGAACAATTTGATTTACATTAAAAACATCAAATTTCTGTTCTTGACTAAAGTAGAAAAAAGGTTAAATCAAACAATTCGTCTTACAAAACAACAAATCATGTTTATAATAATAACATGAAAGTTATAATATTTCTTTCAATACAAATTATTCATTATTTTTCTATGATTTTTCTGCTTTTCACTTAGGAGTTATTTTCTAAATTCTTTTTTTTTTTATTAAAATTGTTATACATTTATTAAGTGTAGAAGTATCCTGTAGGCGGCGTACTTATATAAATTTAATTTCCTTTCACACTTTGTTTGTCTTTGCTAACTCGCAGATGTAGTAACTACTATCATAAAATGCAGAACTTAAATGATGTATATTAATAACCTTCGGACTTTCAAGTGCTTTCACTACCTTTATACACCCATATCAATGTTGTCTATACACAGTGTTGTTTTTGGACTAGGACTTTCACTTTGGACACTCGATAGCAGACAACATGCTTTTCGCTTTAAAAGGTGATTCCTGGAAGCGAGTCCGAACCATCATTACACCTGCTTTCACTTCGGGGAAAATGCGTAAGGTATGGTATCTTATATTTATGGCAAAACTGTTTAGACTACCTACCACCGTCCCTATTTTGTAACTACCCACCAGAGGATAGACAGCCATTTGAAGGCACCTATCAACTACGTAACGCAGCTATTGCTTACTAAAGAACCTGCTCGCCTGCTTAGACACCAGTACAGAGGCATTTTGCCCCCTTTTGATACTAAGCAACATAGCTGACAGTGTTTTAGGTATAACATCATACCATTAAAGGGTTTTATTTTATAACTGATTTTAACTCCAGTTTTCATAAAGAATATACAAAGATGAAATTGGTAGTAACTGTCTAGTACAGCATGACTCTTTTAGAGGAAGTCTTGGAGAAATATTTTACAAAAGTAGCACCCATGAAAAGGACGTTGTTTCACAAGTCTTCCGGTCGGAACTAAAGACGGAAGAGACAGATCACGCTGAACTAGACACTTGCTGATAATTTCACCTTTGTTTGTTCGTTGAGAAAGGATTTTTTTTTTCTGTATGGGCCCAACATGGTGACGTGGTTAAGGCAATACACTCGTCATCTGAGGTTCACAAGTTCGAATCCCTGTCACCTCAAACATGTTTGCCCTATCAGTCATGAGGGCGTTACTGTGTTCCAGTCAATCCCACTATTCGTTTCTAAAAGTGTAGCCCAGACGTTGGCGGTGTGTTATGACGACTATCTGTCATCCCTCTAGTCTTACATTTCTGGTAAAATAGGGAAAATATTATTTCAGAATTGAGTTAGAGGATCGATCTGTAAAGTTTGAACAAAACAGATGATCCAGTGATTGTGTATGTGCTTGTCAACAAACAATCTTTGTTTTATGTAAACCAACATATTTGTTATGCACAACTTTCATATTACAACATCATCATTTCTCTAACTTTCTCTCAGGAAAAATGTTTGGCATCTGCCCAATACAAAGAGTCGCTATTTATTTCATTATATATTTCCCAGCAATGAATTATATCCCAATTCCCCACACTCAAGACTGGTGTTCTGTCAACTGACAAAAAAGGACTATTAAATTATAGCGCCACCTAGTAAGACATTTTGTAATTGTTAGAAGAACTCGCAAAATAAATACTTGCAGTGACCAGAAAGGTAAGGCAAAGAAATATAATGGACTTGAATTTTTAATACAAATAATTATTTGTTTATTGTAAATTTATATTACTTGTTCTTATGACATTTTTACCTTTTTTGTTTTGTTTTAACGTTGAGAAAACGTTGATTCTCGGCTATAAAGATGATCACAAAGATTTATTTTTTTTATAAGAATGGCACAAGAGCTGTATGTAAAAGCTGTGTGTCCAGGTACTAGTATATCAGTTCAGTATTAAGACAGCTAGCGCATGTTGTCTTTGTGGTTTTGAGTGAAGTATGTTAAATGTAATTAGAAAGATGTAAATACTAAAACTCTGGTATATATGGGTGACAACTATTGTAGTTACTGGTAATGATAGTGTAAATCAAATATTGGATTTGTCACTTACAACAGTCAATGTTTCCCTTTTTAACGCTTTTACCACTTCACCATGATAAAATTATTCCGGTTAAGTTATAAGATAAGTTATAAGGTTGTATTATTATTGTTTGAAACTTAGAAGGTAACAATGGCAAAGAAAGATAATTATTAAACTTATAATAATGTTAAACAACTTTGATGTTGTTTATACTTGATATAAATAGTATTAGAAATGTATTACCGTAAATATAGTTGTTTGGTTTACTGTACTTGATTCTTTATAGATGCAAAGTTTACTGCTTGAGTGTGCTGACACATTAACTGAAAACTTTCTAAAGGCTGCAGAAAATGGAAAATCTATTGACTGTAAAGGGTAAGATGTTGGAGATAACTATCTACTGAAGATATTGTATTGGTTCTACTTCATCTTCATGGGTTATAATTGTTAAAATGTGCAGCTTTGTACAATAAACTTAAACCCGTTTTGAATACATTTAAAAATACAAATGATTGTATACATTATATGAAAAGAGTTTTCGAAATTCACCATACAATCCGTGTCACCAGGTTTTGTAATGCTTTATCTAATAACCACACCGCTCGATAGCAACCTTGCAGACAAGTTTCCACATTAATACGTTCAGTAGAAAGGCTCTAATGTCCTAAGCTCACCATCCCCCTCTTATTGGTTTGCATAATCTATGTAGGAAGACAGTTTTAAGTACACATTTAGAGATTCAGATCGCTCTCAAATGTATAGATGTTTAGTCCAGAAACTTAAACGGATTGTTCCTGCAAAAATAGCTTGAATACCAGTTTTTTCTCTATCTCTTCAAGGCACGCAACTGTTGAATGGATGTGACGTGAATGGAACTTTTCTACTTGTGACTTATGTCACTTTCTCAAACGAAAATCTTTATTTATTATATCGCATAAAGTTTTCTGGGACGTGTGAACATCTGCTACTTACCCATGTATTCATTTATTCTCATCTATGATACGACTTGTATTTTTCTCTATGGTTTTGGTTTCCCAAGTTGATCCCTATTGTTTATTTTTCATTTCCATTACGAACAAGGTATGTTACTGTTTTGTAAATTCTAAATACCCGATCTAATCTAGTGGCTCAGCTGAAAGTAATCAGGCAAAGGATTCTAGAATTTTAGTTTTGATACCCTGCACATAATATTAAATATATGACAAGAAAGTAACCTTGAACTATAAGAATACATTTCGCTCATAATTCTTTTAGACTTGTATGCACCGAATGTAGTAGAATACATCTCATTTGACATTTGTTTAAAGATGTGACATGGTTGATCAACGTTTAAACATCTTAATGTACATCCAAATACTACTATATAATCTATACTAACTCGTCTCCATGTTAACTGTATAAACACCGTAACTCCTAAATTGTGACACACATTTCAGAAGTGATATTTTGGTATCTTAAAACTAAAAAAACCTCACAACCACCTATAAGCTATACTAGTTTGTCATAACACTAACTGCCATCAAATCACTGTTAATGTTTGGCATGTTCTCTTTAATACATGTTTGAGAATCATAAGTAACATGCAGTGCTTAATACTTCACAAATAAGGAAAACAATCACCTCTTTTGTTCCCAATTAATAGCTATCTAAACGTTAAGTTTGTGTTTAATTAATAGTATGTAATTCTTTTACATCGACTATTGACTTTACTGTACTGATATATTATGTTTTGTTATTATTATTATTATTTACAAAATTGAAACAAAACCTGACTGTGGGTACAAAGATCAATGTAGTGGGTGACTTACTGGGGGTGGGGTTGGTTAGTCACCTTCTTTTATATTGTTTTTAAAACGTTGTCACATTCTCTCAGGTATCTTTTAAAATGTGTCTGTGGAATCTTACCATATGATTCGGGTTTTTCTGCAGTATTAAAAGCTAGCTGCTTTTGTCTCTAGTCTACCAGTTCAACACTATGGAACGACTAACACATGAACAACTTGAAAAGCTTGAAATGAATATATGGAATAACAAATATTTTTCAGTTGTTATTCTAATTAAACAATGATTGTTTGTACTTTGGTTAGGTTTAATGTTTAAGGAACGTACGTAAGCTAAACTACATTTAGAATAGGTACCTATGGCAACAAAACTGTAGAATACACTGACCATTTAGATAAATATTATTTATTTACGACCTTAAGATTTTGAACATTATATTTTCCTCACAATGTTTCCCATAACAGTGGAAACAATGAAGAACACCTTTGAGAGAGTTTATGTTTATCGAAATCTTTTAGTGATTTATTTACAGAAGTCACAAGTGCTGTGCAATGTTGAACAATAGATGTCTCGTTTTTCCCAATAATTATGAGTAGGTTTAAGACAGAACCCCATAGATCTTGAAATTACATTGTTTGAAACTATATATGTTTATACACACACACACGCCTCAAATAACTTGATGATCTATGACTGATTATAAAAAGACATCAATCCATTAACTGTGGCTGACGATAGAAGAATTTTCATTTAGAAATTAGCAGAGAAAGTGAATATTTGGAAAAGTCCTGGACCGATCATTCTGAGTGACATTTCTGGTATGAGTAAGTTTCGTACCAGTTTGGTTACAGAAATGTTATCGTCAGAGCGAAGATGGACCCGAGTTCTGTCAAACTAATTTTTATTCAAAACGTTTCATTATTTTGTCGTTAGTGTTATAACTGTGGATTGTACGTGGGTTCAATACTTTAATCAAGATAGAAAAATTCAAAGATTGCAATGGAATCTCTCAAGTTCATATACCTTCTCTGCAAAGAAAGTAAAGTCATCAATTCTTTGGGATGTCAAACGTTTTAGTAGTTGATTATATGGAGATGTCTAAATCTTTCATAGTAGATTATTGTATATGGTAAATCAACAACTATTAAGAGAAATAAAATAATAGAAGACGATTGCTGATAAATAGGTGTAATGTTCCATTAGGACAATGTTGTTTTCCAAGAGGAGAATGTGCTGTTCCGTCAGAACATTGTTCTCTTTGATACCACAAAGAGCAATCTTATGAATACAATGCCCCATATCGTACACTATTCTTTTACTCACTTGCTGTAACTTCAAGTGACAATTTTTTTTTCGGTAACCTACAAATCTGTCTGAAATGCCAAAGATTTCAGATTATTAATGATCTAACCCGTGAAGTGTAATCACGGACCGAACAACAGAGAAGAAGAATTCTTTCAAAAGGTCATACAGGCCTTACAATATCTCAAGCACGAGTCTACAGACTCACTAGGTAATGATGAAAGTAAATCATAGTTGAAATACTATTTAATTTTTAGGTTGAATCCCGGGTTTTTCTACCAGTTCTCGTATTTTAAATTGCAAATGAGTGATTTTACTCAGTTGGTTTGATCAGTTCTTTGAAACAAAAGTTCAAATATAAGAAAAATAAAAGACATTAATGAGTATTAAGAAATATTTGGATCATAACAACAGTTATATGTAATTTTTGGGGGTAAAAACACCTTTAATAGTTTTCTATATCTTTTTATTACCATTTTAATTTATTTGCCTTGAAAAAGTTCAAATTCACAAATAATTAAAGTTTTTTGTGTTTTCTCTTCCATTCAGTTATTTTGGAGCATTCACCATGGATGTGATTGCCAGCTGCGCTTTTGGAACTAAAACAAATGCTCTCAGAAACCCTGACAATGCTTTTACTAAAACTGCCAAAGAAGCTTTTAGTTCTGCTAACAGATGGCGATTTTTACTTGCACGTGAGTAGCCAGTTGGTATAGTTTGAATAAGAATTAACATAGCGTTATGCCCAGCTTTCAAACACGATCTCTTTCTGAATCAGAATCACTTCAGTGGCACGGATAACATGTAAGAATGCAGTGATGTATTGGATTTGGGGGGCCATTATAATGTGAACGATCAATCCCACAATTCACTGGTTAAAGAGTAACCCAAGGGCTTGGCATGGCTGAGCTTGTTAGGTCGTTCGACTCGTAATCTAAGAGTGGCGGGTTCGAATTCCGGTCGTACCAAACCATCCTCGCCCTTACAGCCGTGGGGGCGTTATAACGTGACGGTCAATCTCACTATTCGTTGGTAAAAGAGTGACCCAAGGGTAGGCGGTGGGTGGTGATGCCTACCTGCCTTGCCTCTAGTCTTACACTGCTAAATTAAAGACGGGTAACGCAGACAGATAGCCCTCGAGTAGTTTCGCGAGAAATTCAAAAACAAACAAAAACAAGTAACCCAAGAGTTGGCGATTGGTTGTAATGATTAGGTGCCCTTTTTCTGGTCTTCCACTGATATTTAACATTTACTGGATTGAAAATTAAACAACACATCTCATCGCGTTCCAGGAGATTTACAGTTTCTTGAAATGTCCAACACTCCCTTCGATATAACATTCATAAGCGTTGCCAAGTAATACTCAAAATCTATTATAGCTGTGTTTTTAATTGTTAAGCAAAACTTTTATAAAATGCTCATGTATATTTTGAAATGTATGAAAATAATATATTGTCTAAGTTACACAATAACGTTCTAATGAATTACCTTTCTTCTTTTAGTTGCCTTCCCTAGCATCATGAAACTGTTCAAAATCTCCATGATCGACCCATCGGGTATGGAGTTTTCAAGAAGTTGACTCTCAAGATAATTGACCAACGTAAACACAGTCCTGAGGTAATTAATATTTAATCTCTATTTTGCAGGGGTGTTTGGGAGTATTATTATGTGTCTTAAAATAAAAATGATAACAATGACATTTAATCAACATTAGTTAATAATTTCCACACTTTTTCTTCAATAACAAAAGGTTTTCGATGGTTTCAGACAAAGCGAATAGACTTCCTTCAGTTGCTACTAGAGACCATGGACAACAAACTGCAGAACTCAAAGAGGACATTAAAATGTCAACAATTATGGATACGAAGAAGAAAATTTTAAATTCTTCAACAACAAGTTACAAAATAAATGTGAGAAAATTTAAAAATATGGTCAGACATGACGTAGAAGATCAAATGTAATAGTTTGAGTTTTGTTTTCACGAGTTGTCAAACACATTTTGACAAATGTTATTTGTACGATCTAACTGACGATTGTAATAATTTACAGAAAGTGTGAAATCGTTATCACTAAGTAGCTAAGCAGGTTAAAAGAAGTAAAATAATTTTTAAGATTTTGGTTGGAATTGTGACAATTCGTGCATGATGGTCTTCGAGCATTTAAACCACGAAGTTAATTTTACGTCAGGTGAATATAGTTTGGAACCATAAACAGTAATGTTAACGACAGGAATATAAATACTGTTAAACTTTAATTTTGGTTGATTCGTAACATACTGATTAGTGTTCATTCATACTTTTTAAATATTTTTAAGGTTGTAATATAATACTGATAACCAATGATAATATTGAAATACGTTTAGGTTTTATTTAGGTACACTCTTTCTGACTCTTTTCTTTTACCAAATAGTTTGTTGGTAAACATAAAGCTACACAATTGATTCATCAAACCATGAATGTTAGCATTATAAGCCTTTAAGAAAAGTATTTATATTATATAACAAATTCTACACCATCATTAGTTAACTAATCCTGTTTCCACCTGTACAAGCTCAAGCTAATTTATTTAAGTTCTTACTGATTGATTGAATTTATTCGTTTTACGCGTGAGAGAAAGTTCGAAAGAAATTCGATTTATATATCTTTACGTTATTGAATTTGTTATTGAACATGAACAAATAATATTTATATTATATAATTACTATTCTAGATTTGACCCAAGACGAGCTTGTTGCTCAATGCGTTATATTCTTCTTGGGTGGTTACGAAACTACGGCTAGTGCTTTATCATACATTGTGTATCTGTTGGCTTTAAATCAGGATTGCCAAAATAAATTATATCAGGAAATTGATGAAACCATACCTTCACAGGTAAGCCTATAATTTATTATGAAAGCAGTAATAACATGTTGTGTGTATAAAACACCAAGTTAATAAAAAGAAAAATATTCCAGTAAAAAAAGAGTTTATCGAATCACAAAAGTATAAAAACAAGAGAGAACAATATTACTACATAAACCATTAAAAACAAGTTCCTTCAGTTTACTATGAAATGTGAATCCTGTTAAATTATGATGATTGAAAGGGGTATTATGGTAAGAGTGTCATAAAATTTCAAAGTTTGTTTAATACAAGTGTGGTATAGTGAGAAATTTGTTCCTTATATTTTAGAAACTGTCGAATATAATTTCTTTCATAATTTAGAATTAACGCATAATTTATTTCTCCAATCAGACTGTGTATATACGGATATAATGCAGAAACGTTGTCGTATGTTAAAGACAGGAATTTTAACTGAATTAAAGTGTAAAACTTGTATGGTCTAGGAACACGACACTTACGAATCTGTCAGCTCTATGAAATACTTGGATGCAGTTGTATGTGAAAGTATTCGAATCTACCCTCCTTCATCACTGTAAGTAACAGCTAATATCGTATTAGAGATTTTATAAATATTTGATGTAACACGAGACGTTAGGACCTGTACATAACCATGAGACAGTTGTAAACAGTGCTTGCACAACAAAAAAACGAACTCGCAGAAATGGATTATTGCATGTTATTAAATAGTCTACTCTTACCTTCAGAAAAACACTAAATATTTATCTTAGATATTTCATTACTTTACGTTCAATAAACCACTCTTTCAATTGTTTATCTGTTTCCTATTCTCACATTTTACTATATTTTTATCTAAACATTTTCAAATTTCATGAACTATCAGTTGTCAAACGATATTTAAAAGTAGTACAGTTACTGATCTTTGCCAGGTTTTGTTTCGTTTTTGAAATTCGCTCGAAGCTACAAGAAGGGTATCTGCGCTAGGCGTCCCTAATTTAACAGTGTTGGGCTAGAGGAAAGGCAAATAGTCAACACCGCCCACCACCAACTGTTGAGCTACTCTTTCACCACCGAATAGTGGTATTGACCATCACATTATGACAACTCGACGGCTGAAAGCAAATATTCTAATATCAGGTTATTTGAAAGGTAACGGTACATTTTTATTTTATTTTCAAAATATGTTATCAAACTTTACAAAAACTAACGGAATTCAGTACTGGAAAAAAGGAATTAATATAAAAAAGAGAAGTTTCACTCCATCTGGTGTTCCAAAGATAAACAAATACTAATTTGCGATGAGTACTGACAGAAATACCTTCTGTTAGATATCGTTTATATTTGTTTCCATTCTAATTTTCTGGACTTTACTACACAATTATTTAATTCAACCTATAAAACACCATTTCCAGTTAAAATACATTTGATTTTAGGTTTAAATTAGGTTTAATTGTTTCATTTTGTTTAACAAATTATATCCTTCTGTAACATCAGTCCGAGTGACAAATACAAAATACAAAAAACACGATTAAGTCTTAATAATTTATCTGTATATTTTCATTATTCTGACCTCATTTTACATGTTGGCTTAACATTAGGTTCAAATTATGTTCATGTGGGAAGATCTGCCTAGAATGAATTAAAACAAAAAGTCAAGAAATACATTGAACATATTTTATTAGATCAAATATAACTTTTAGAGACCATTCACTGTTATGCTGTTACGTTTTACAATTTCAAATAGCCTGATTCTATAACTTTAGTGATAGCCTGGAATTTCGCAATGCATATTTAACAGTATAAGTTAAATGCATTTCTAAACATAAATTTAACTTTAACAAACGTTAATATTAAAATAAATACACAATGTTTAATGTGATTTGATTGGTAACATCTTAAATGTTATAAAGTAACTTACTAGATCTTATTGTTTAACTGTTACATGGAGCTTATTTAATTATTTTTACAGTGGGGAAAGACGTGCTATGGAAGATTATACGTTTGACGATATAGGGCTGACTATACCTAAAGACACACCAGTGAGGTTCCCAATATACGCCATGCACCATGACCCTAAAACTTTCCAGACCCGGAGAAATTTGATCCAGACAGGTAGTGGCATATTTTATTTAAGACAGAAAGATAACAGCTGGACTTACGTGCAACAACTGTTTTTCTATGTAGTCCAGACAAGTATGAATTAGTTTTATCCGAACTGGATGGGCAACAGCTATTTTATTTTGCTCCAGACAAGTGACAAGTGTTGTTTTTTAGGACAGGTAATATTTCTTTTGCAGTGGTTCCGAAAAGTAAGTGTTGGCTTCATGTGACATAGACAGGTAACAGGTGATTGTCATTTAATAACATGGTGTGACTTTACTTTTATATTTAGTTGTTCTATTGCTCAATTGCTAAGTATTTAATTAGTTAAAAATCGCTTACCTCAGAACTGCAGTTACAATTAAAACATCGGTTAAATACAAGAGTTACCTCTTAAGATAAAGACCAAAATTTATTACAGACAACATTCTGATAACTGACGTTATAAGTCAGAACATTATATAAAGAGTGTAAACATGGATGTTTTGTTTATTGTTTCTTAACTTTATTAAAACAGATTTATTTCACTATGAAGTCATACACTAGTAAAATGTAATATAGTTATATGTGTTGGAAATACTGGTTGAACTTGACTATTAATGTGTGTTAAGAAGCAAAGATAATTTTCATATCTTCAACTACGTGTGCTTATTTCCTTGATCAGAAGTGTACACATTTTAGACATCTGGACACTAATTTACAGATTTTGTTTTTACATTAACCTTGTGAACAAAATAATTTACGCTTATTTCAATACTTTTCTTTACAATCGAGGTACTAGGCCAGGCTGATTGTATCTTCTATAAAATAATGTGGAATAAATATTGAGTGAAGAAAATAAATAGTTAAACATTTGAATTATATGTTTAAGAAATTCATTTTGTAATTTGTCCATTATTATTATTATTTTGTTTTAGAAAATTTCAAATTTTGAGAGTCGAAATAAACTTCTTGTACATACAGATTTCTTCCTGAGAACAAATCCAACATTGTACCATACACTTACATGCCATTCGGGGCTGGTCCCAGGAACTGTATAGGAATGCGATTCGCTCTAATGGAAATAAAATTATGTTTGGTCCACATCCTACGTCATTTGCGTTTTCTACCTTGTTCTGAAACTGAGGTAAAGATAAGTTTTCTTTATTTTACATAAAACGATCCTTTATTTTTGTATATTGAGAAATTAAGAAAGTAGCTATATGTAAATAAAAAAAATATTTTCATTGATTTTGTTAAGCCATATGGCTTAAGAACACTGTTACTTTAGTGATTAAAAGTTGTTATTGTTTTTACAGATGATTTATATCAATTTAGAGCATTGTTACTTTAGTGATTAAAAGTTGTTATTGTTTTTTACAGATGATTTATATCAATTTAGAACATTGTGACTTTAATTAAAAGTTGTTATTAAACAGATGCTTTATATCATTTAGAACATTGTTACTTTAGTGATTAAAAGTTGTTATTGTTTTTTACAAAGTTGTTTGTCTATTATAAGGATTTAAAATTCGATTTCATGTACTATTACTTTGGTCATAAAAGTTTTTTAAAAATAAATATTTTTACACATTGTGCTTTATTTTGAGTCTTTGGGTTTGATAGTTTATTTAGAAAGATATCGAGATATTATCTGAAAATAACAACATTTCGAATCTTATATTACTTACAGTTTAACTTAGTTTCATAACTTAAAATTGCATAGCACTAGTTGATAATCCTATAACTTCGAGGATTAGCAGCAAATAAAGCTGTATTCTGTGTGAGGCGTAGTTCATCCGGAATCCGATTGACAGTAAATTGTCAGAATCCAGAAAATCCTTTAGATACACCAAATCTTGATTATTCTTATATTCATTATGTGTTAACTTGTTATTGTTGTTCTCGAATTTCTACAAGTGATCTTACCTGAATTGGCATCATCGATGTTAAATTCACTTTAAATATTATCACCATTACGGATATTGACCCAAGACCTGACTTTATATATTCTTACAGACTGTTTCCTGATCTCTTTTTATGGTATTACGATCTGTAAGTTCTTTCATCTAAATTCGTTCAACTTTGTAGAAAGAACGAATTGTGTTTCTCAACTCAATGGTGTATTCTGTGTGAGACTACTTAGATCCATATTGGTACTGGGATTGCGTAGATCTGCTCTCTGAATATAATTATTGGACTTGTACTCTCTGTATTGACCTACTAACGTCGGTACTCCCTATTGGACTATTTGTGTCGGTAATCTATATTGGGCTATTTAGGTTTATACACAGTATGGGGCTATTTAGGAATATACTCTGCACAGGACATCTTTGATTTGCCATTTTAATGTGAGAGCTTAAATGTTTTCTCTACATGGAGCTGTGCTTTTATGGTATTACATAGATCTGTACTCAGTGAGAGAGTACTTTGATCTCTATTCTTTGTGGGTCTGCGTACAACCATCATTCGCAGGAAATCCACTGAAAAAGTATGTGGTAAATTGAGATCTTTATTTTGTAGAATATATGCTTTGAGTAAATAAAATGTTCATATGCTGTAACTTTTTAGTATATGTGGTAAATAAAATTATGTGAGTTTTTTAGCTACACCGTGTATGTAATACATACAACAATATTCAAATAATGCTTGATTAACTGATGAATGGTGACCACTCTCCTCTATTTCTCAGTTGTTTTACAAGTTACTTTTATAAACGTATTTCACATTTAGTGTTTGTATCCTACAGGTTCCTTTGAAGTTTGTTCCAGCAGTCGGATTAATCCAAGTCTCTGACGTCACTCTCAAGGTTGAACGTAGAAACGGACATTCATATTAAAAGACCACTCCAATAAGAACAACATGTTTTGTAATTCAGACTCTTATCTGTTGATTGACAGTGAGGTTCTTGTTATGTTTGTTACAACCAATAGAAATATTTCTAATAGTGTCATTTCAAGCTTACTTCTGTTATTAAATATAAATGATTGTTACTTTTGGTTGCCAGTGTGGTTAGGCTTAATATTTTATGTAATTCAGTATATTACTATATGATATATATATAAAGGATGTTATTATAAATGATAAATGAAGAAGATAAAGTATGGTAATGTTTATAGTAAACAAGTGATAAACTAACGTTTATGTATTTGTAACAAACATTGTTTTGACAATTTTCTGAATAAACTCTTCCTGGATGATAATAAAAAGTTTCTCCTTATTGTGATTTATTATCTTACATAAAACTTATAATTAATACAGATTCTGTGCCAATGTAGTTTGTTAGTTAACTTTTTGTAATAAAGAAATTTTGAAAATTACTAGAAAAACCTGTCGAAGTTAGACATGAATATACAAAGTTTTCATTCAGTTTACATTTTAGCTAACTACACAAAACGAACACTTGGCGACTCAGATATGTTCTTTCTAAACGTTAAAACTAAATGTCATTTTAAACAATGTTGATACTGTGAGTGTTCAACCAGCTTTTAAAAGTATTAGTTATCCAACCATGTTTTGTACTAGTTAATTGGATATTCATACCACGAGAAAAGATTGAATTTATAAACAAAGTGTTAAAAAACTACACAGTAAAACTGTTCAAGACTCAAATAAAATCAAAACATGAACAAACAGTCTTTAGTGAAGTAGTATTGAAGTTACTTATCGTGTGATTCAGTTATATATTTAATTTTAGTTTATTATTCTGTATCTCTATAAGTTATTAACTTCTGGTCAAACTTTGGTAATGGTTTCTTACTTGACCTCATACATAAACAGCAACGTTTGAAGTAGTGCCTTAGCGGAAATAATTATGGTATTTCATTGGTTAAAAACATTTTTAGGGAGGGGTGTTGAAAGTGTTGATTAAGAACGGTAACATCATGTTGCATAATTAACATTACATTAGTTTTTAAAGGTAACGGATGGTTGTTTTGTATTCCATAAATACGGTATAAAGAGTTGTGTCTTTATTATCATTTTATTGATACCATTGGTTGAATGTTTAACATAGCGAATTTTATTACCTTTACTCTATACTTTTAGTATAGTGATTATTTTCCATTCTTAGCCTACGGTGAATGTATTTTTGACTAATCTAAATCATCTGAACGAAATATCGTTAAATGTTATGGTACCAAACTGATAAAGTTATGGACTATAAACCTTAGAAGTGTTTAATTAGCTCTTCTGATTACCAGGTTACTGTCCTATCCATCTCTAAGTAGGTGGCGTGCTCTGATTAGAATATAATATTAACAATATAGAAACATGTAATATTTACAGCAATCAAATAGTCTTTATTTCTAATGCTTTTTGACAATTAATCTTTTATACACCAGCCTTTGAAATCTTATTTTGACATTGGTGTCTGATTTGAACCCAGTCGATCAAATTTGCGATCTGTAGCTAAAAATAAAAAATAAGAAATGATCATGAGAGCAGTAGAGCTATCAATAATATCAGATAGACTGAATTTAAACATTTTATAGTATGATATACACAGAACAAAATATAAATAAAACATGGATCTAACCTGACTGAGGTGGGATGTTCTCACATTAACCAGAAGTTGGTTGGTTACGTTCTTAAAGGAACGGGATTATAACCAAAAACACGACCAAAGTTTTATATAAAACTGAGGAAAATACAAATAATTTTATGAAGATATATCTATATCTTAACTGTAAACAGAGAATATGGAAACAATTACATGTTAAAAACAAGTCATGACAAAGTGAACATAAAATGTAATAATCATAAACCAATACAAAGTAATCGTGTGATAATTATATCTTGTGATTAATTTTTATGTAATAACATTCGTCACATTACTGTAATAACTTATAACTACATTTTTCAATTTCTAGGTTTTATATGAATACTAACAATGACCAGACGTGCAAGCAAATATAAGGCATAAAATTCAGTTTTAAATTTCGTTATGGACTAACACACATGAAATATGTTATTAACTGTTAGCCACAACAAAAATGTTCATGTATATCAGACATACAACATGGCAAATACGTAACAACATCAAAACTCATGTAAAAAACCCAACAACCGGTACTTTTAAAATATTTAGAGTGGACCGTCAGAATGTTGTTCACTATAGACGCCACATAGGGTTCACTTTAATGTAGTTATAAGCACCTGGGCAGTGTTCACTCAACATAATCATTATGAATTATTCTTATTGTGTTATAAAGTGAACTTAGAAAGTGTTGCTTACTTTTGTATAGACTATTATTATGTACATATGTGTAATGGTGTTAAATATCATATTTTTAAGGTCATATCAAGACCATCCATGTGGTGTTAAATGTCATATTTTTAAGGTATATTATCAAGACCATCTGTGGTTTTTTGTACTTCATGAGTATTGACGTCTAAAATCGATGATTTAAAATTATTACTTAATAATAAAGAGAAATTATTTAAAATTAATATCCCCAATTAATAGAGCTTTCAACCATTCCAATAATTTAGTAGTCATAATAGTGCCATTACGATTACCCATATTTCCAGTTCATCAGAACTTGTTGAAGCCAAACAATTAATTTCATGATTCATGAAAATGAGAAATAAATGAAAATTAGTTTTTTGATTATTACTATTTTTCATTATTTTAACTACCCATGTCTCACGAGAGAATAACTATTTCAATGTTTTTAATTAATACAACCAAATAATTTTTAACACTGTTATGAATGCCATCTCTCAAACTGTCCTAATACGACAACCTTTCCATCCTCATGGTTCTCTTCGAAACGGGCTTATGACTAAACAACATAACAATCTAAATATAGTAGAAACCGGATGGATGGATAAAATCAAAGGGTTTGTTATTTATGTGGTTCACACAAAGTTGATTAAGGTCACATACTTCAGTTTCAAGTAGCCCTCAAGTAGCTTTTTCCGAAATTCAAAAACAAACAAACAAACAATCACAAAGTTGATTAATGTCACATGTGAGGTACTTCTGTTTTAAGACCTTTGTTCTTTTTGATTGACATAAAGTACACAGGTGAAGGGAAGGTAAACAAAATTATTTAAAACTGGTGATAAGATTAGGGTTTTTTTGTTTGTTGTTATGAGTATTGGGAAGAGTATGTTCTTTACACAACTGGTTGTCTGTGCTCTTTGCTCTACGGGTATCTAAACCAGGTTTCTAATGTTGTAAGTTAACTGAAATACTATTGTGCCACTGAGGGAGGGATGTCTCACAAATGTTTTTTTTTTCATATGAGTGTATCGATTGTTGTTCAGTATTTTAATTTGATCCATTCAAATATATTATTTTTCTATAATCAGACCTGCAGCAATACGAGAGTAGATTTCATGATAAGTAACATCAATGTTATCGTAACCACTTAGGCACGAGAATGTATAACAATGGGGACATGATACAAAGGTAAATATTAACGTAAAGCCTTTAGTATCAGTGATTTATTATCACAGTGTGTTTTTGTATTAAAAGTACTTTTTACAGTGTCTTTAAAGAAATAATAAATTTTGCGACATGGCTTGACTTGGTGCTTAGGACGATAGATTTGCAACCTGTATGTCAAGGGCTCGAATTTCCATAACCGAACATATTTGCGCTTTCAAAAGTGAGGTGTTGTAACGTGAAGGTTAGCCTCACTATTCATATATACAATAATAGTTGAAAAGTTGACAACTATATATTTTCCTTCTTGTCTGTTGCTTCTATATTACATATAATTAACGCAAATATCCTGTGTAGCTTTATACAAATTTGAAAATTAATGAAACTAACATTCAGTTTATATATTGGTGTGCGTATATATATATATATAAAATAACATAATTATCATTGTTGTGTGTATATACATATACGTATAATAACATAATTATCATTGTTGTGTGTATATATATACATATAACACGTATAATAACATAATTATCTTGTCTTGTGTATATATATACATATAATAACATAATTATCATTGTTGTGTGTATATATACGTATAATAACATAATTATCATTGTTGTGTGTATATATATACATATAATAACATAATTATCATTGTTGTGTGTATGTATACAGGTATAATAACATAGTTATCATTGTTGTGTGTATATATATACGTATAATAACATAATTATCATTGTTTTGTGTGTATATATATATATAATAACATAATTATCATTGTTGTGTGTGTATATATATATAATAACATAATTATCTTTGTTGTGTGTATATATATACGTATAATAACATAATTATCATTGTTGTGTGTATATATATATACGTATAATAACATAATTATCATTGTTGTGTGTATATATATATGCGTATAATAACATAATTATCATTGTTGTGTGTATATATATACGTATAATAACATAATTATCATTGTTGTGTGTATATATATACGTATAATAACATAATTATCATTGTTGTGTGTATATATATATATAATAACATAATTATCATTGTTGTGTGTATATATATATACATAATAACATAATTATCATTGTTGTGTGTATATATATAGGTATAATAACATAATTATCATTGTGTGTATATATACGTATAATAACATAATTATCATTGTTGTGTGTATATATATATAGGTATAATAACATAATTATCATTGTTGTGTGTATATATACAGGCATAATAACATAATTATCATTATCATTGTTGTGTATATATATATATATAATAACATAATTATCATTGTTGCATATAACATAACATAATTATCATTGTGTAATATATACGCATAATAACATAATTATCATTGTTGTGTGTATATATATACGTATAATAACATATTATCATTATCATTGTTGTGTGTATATATATACGTATAATAACATAATTATCATTGTTGTGTGTATATATATACGTATAATAACATAATTATCATTGTTGTGTGTATATATATACGTATAATAACATAATTATCATTGTTGTGTGTATATATATACGTATAATAACATAATTATCATTGTTGTGTGTATATATATATATAATAACATAATTACATTGTTGTTGTTGTGTATATATATATACGTATAATAACATAATTATCATTGTTTTGTGTGTATATATATATATATAATAACATAATTATCATTGTTGTGTGTATATATATACGTATAATAACATAATTATCATTGTTGTGTGTATATATACGCATAATAACATAATTATCATTGTTGTGTGTATATATATAATAACATATTATCATTGTTGTGTATATATATATGCATAATTATCATTGTTGTGTGTGTGTATATATATAGGTATAATAACATAATTATCATTGTTGTGTGTATATATATACGTATAATAACATAATTATCATTGTTGTGTGTATATATATAGCGTATAATAACATAATTATCATTGTTGTGTATATATATATACGTATAATAACATAATTATCATTGTTGTGTGTATATATATATATGGTATAAATAACATAATTATCATTGTTGTGTGTATATATATACGTATAATAACATAATTATCATTGGTGTGTGTATATATATATATATAATAACATAATTATCATTGTTGTGTGTATATATATATATATAATAACATAATTATCATTGTTGTGTGTCTATATATAGGTATAATAACATAATTATTATTGTCCTTCATAATTTCTTTCATCAGTCACTCCTCTAGCTTCTTTTCACTCTGAATTATTAAATAAAACTAAAAATATGTTATCGCTTACTGAGAATTTACAAACAACTAAATCAGTACAGATCGATAATATGCGATCACAACAGAGCCTGTGTGACGTTATCACTTTTAAGGTGATGCGCATTGTCGTATGCGCAGTGTAGCACGTGTGTATTTATATATATTTGTACCTCAGGTATGTTTTTCTATCAGTGTTCTCTTTATGTTGTTCGTTAGGAAGTTGTTTAACTATGGATCTTCCTACCTTAACATCCATCCTCCCTTGGTTTCTTTGTGCTGTTGCAGTAATCATCGGACTTTACAGGTGAATAAAAAGTTTCTATATAACTTATGTTGAAGCGTGAATTCAACAGCTGTATACTATCATTTTAAACAAAGTTTTATAAATTAAAATAAAACAAATTGTGTCACTGTTTCCTGAGTAATATATTTTAAGTGTCAGCAGTATTATTAAGATGTAGTTGGTGTATAAACTTCTGGTTCTAAAAATCAGTCTCTGTAGATGGTTAGTTAGTTTCTTTTATATCTTATTATCTAGCTATCTCACCAGGAACTATGGCTTTTGGGAATCAAAAGGAATTCCTACGGTTAAAACAAAATTTCCTTTGGAGAATTTATGGAAAGGGTACAAAATGGTAAGTGGAAACATGTGACAACAAATTGTATGCAGATTAGAAGTTACCAGGGGTTACTTTATTTGTATTAAGGGGTTGCCTGGTAAAGGGAGATAAAAGATGTGATGGGGATCTACCAATAGATTACTGAAACCAAATCTGGTACCGAATTTAATGTTTCTGGCTCTTTTACACTACAATGTTTTCAATTGTAACGGCAAGTGTAATGTAATATTGCTATTATAGAATAGGGATAACAATAAAAATGAAATTAAACTTTCTGGTGAGGAAGTTTATAAAAGGTCAAACGTATTATTCGGTTACACACGAGTGGCCGAAGTGTTGGCAGTCAGTGTTGTTGTCTGGGTTCCTTTCTCTTTTTTGAAACTTCTACGTTTTAGATGGATGTGTGCAATTGTATCTGTTCAAACTAAAGTACTTTTGATTAAGATTTATGAAAATTATTTATTTTTCTGAACACTGAAAACTTTAAGTAGAACATTATATCACTTTTGTTTTTCTAGCCTCTCCATATTTTGGAACAAGATAATTATGTGAAATATGGACGATTATACGGGTAAGTATTTATATTATTAATCATACTATAATATAAATCTTGTTTATGTTGCACGGAATTTTTTTGTTTTATTTCGCGATGTGCGAATTTACACTTCATGAATTCTTATTCTGTATGTATGTAGATTTGCAATATGGGTCACGAATTTTCCATTTCTCCTCTGGTTACCACTAAGGAGAACCTTATATTTTCAATTCTTTGTGTACAAATATGACGTCATGAATACGTCACACGCGGATCTAATGCACTAGCTCCATCTATGTAAATATAATAGTTCTGTCTGTTATATGACCATGTAAATACTTCGCAGAGAGTGGATGGATCTTCACTAAAATTGATGTGGAGGATCATTAAATGCAGGTTGAAATTCACACAAGTCTTCATGTTTTTCATTCCTCGGTTTCATTAAGGTTTTGCTCCACCATTTCACTTAGAGTTTGTGGATCTTCATCAAATTTTGGACGAAGGTTTGCTGGGTCCATGAGGAGAAACCCACTAGTAAAGCGGTAAGTCTACGGATTTACAACGCTATAATCAGGGGTTCGATTCTCTTCGGTGGATTCAGCAGATAGCCCGATGTGCTTTGCTATAAAAAAACACACACGGTTACACACTCACACCATAGGATACACCTCAGACATTTTAACAAAAATAGCTAAAATAATGAATAGTACAAAGACATTAAAATTGCCCATAAAATGTTTTCAAAACAACATTGGCTTTTTAACACAGTAAGTTAAACGTTCCTGAAATGTTACTTGGGAAACACAAGACTTTCTATACATCACAAATATGAACTATGTGATTTTGTTACACTACTGTTACTTCTGAGGAAGGTTACAGGTGTGTTTCCTGGGTCTCATTATTTCTGAGATTTTATAATTGTGTCATGAACTGTATTTGTTCGAAGTTGTCTTTTGCATTATAATTAAAATTCATGTATACCCACTCACCCCAAAAAAACACAAAAGTGTAAGACTATAATTCTTTTACAGGGCATGGTGAACGGATAAAGTTGGAATGGGCAGCAAGGGATTAGTTTGTAGTTACACTTGATAAAAAAGTCCTGGTTAACTAATCTACAGAAGTCGCTCTTGTTGAAAGAACGACGTTTCGCAACGACTTCAAGCAAACTTTCACACAGACAGTCAATTCGTTTACAACTTGTTTGTTTGTTTTTGACAATCATTATTCAGTTTATATACGGCATACTATAATTGTATACCTCTTTACAATTTTATGTAAACAATTACTGTAAACAACATTGGGTAACTGATCACATATCAGTATAAATATATAGAAAAATAATATTCTACCTAAAGTAATAACCAAACTTAATATGAACTGGAACCCTTGTCTCATACCTTAGTGAAGGAACGGCTATGGTGTGTGTCCCTAACATTCAAAACTGAACTTCAGTCATTAGTTTATAAAGATTATTTTGTATTTACATTTTCAGGAAAATGACGAGTTATGATTTTTTATTAAAGTTGTTATAAAAAACAAAAAACAACATTAAATAATGGAATATTTTTGTACTGAAAATATTTCTTAAACCTTAGAATGAGAATACCTAATCCATTATTTGTTATAATTCTATTTTCAGTGTAGTTTTACATATTTTATTGCTCCCGACCGGATGCTCAGCTGTAAATTAGGGACTTTCCACACTAAAGCCGGGTTTTGATAACTGGGGAGACCATAGCACAAATAGCCTATTGTGTAGCTTTACACCGAACAACAATAAAAAATAAAACAAATAACAACAACATAAAATATCTTTTTCGTTCTGCCTGGTTTCTATACAATGGGCTAAATGAGCTCCGCCCTGATGGGTATCCAAACCTGGTTTTTACTATTGCAAGTCAACATGTTACTAGTGGGCCGAAATTAACGGACGTTAAATTTTTAACTTGAAACAAATTACACTACTACTTGTGTTTAAATTATCAACAACCACTTAATTTAGTGAAAAACGCCCGATTTGTTTTTGTTTGTTTGTTTTGGAATTTCGCGCAAAGCTACTCCAACGCTAGCCGTTCCTGATTTAGCAGTGTAAGAGTAGAGGGAAGGCAGCTAATCATCACCATTCACCGCCTACTCTTGGGCTTCTCTTTTACCAACGAATAGTGTGATTGGCCCTCACGTTATAACGCCCCCACGGTTCAAAAGCGAAATGTTTGGTGCGACCCTTAACCAACCCAGTCAAGCCAAGCACAAAACGCCCGAATAATCAAAGTCACTTGTGTTTGTTTTAAATTACAAAACACAATAGCCTGAGTTCTTTATTTTACTAAAAAAATCCTGCTTTATTGAATGAAACTTATAAACATTACCTTAGCGATGAAAGAACTGATATTTTCCATTCACACATTAACAAAAAACGAAATAAAAGAAATACAATACGATTTTTTCAAGCAGTTGATGATCTCCTGACTGACACTCTGGATAGAAAAAAAATGTGGCCTTGTCACTCAGGGTTTATCTCTATCGAAGTATTAGGTTATTACAAGATAAAAATATCTAAAGGTCAAACACAGACCATACAGGAGTGAAAACATTGTCACTTTACATTGGTCTTCACCCCCACTACCCAGTGAAACAGCAGTACGACTTTGGACTTAGAACACAAGAAACTGGGTTTCAACACTCTTGGTGGGTAGACCACTGATAACACATTGTGCAGTTTTGGATAACCCATTGTGAAGCTTTATCATTGACGTAATTGATTAGTCCAAGCTTTGCAATATAAATATATTTACAAGGAAAATTTGATCGTGAATCCAATTAACTGGAATCGTTCACATAACCCACACGTTGCTTTCTGATAAATTGCAAACAATCTCAATCAAATAAAATCCTTCCCAAAAAAGACCAAAGTTACCAAATGAAAATTCTAATATATTTCATTTCATTGTAATTTCTGGCTGTTGTAACATGGTTTGTTTAACCAAGTATCCAAAATTATTTTAATATAAGATACTCCAACGTGTATTGCTGGAGCTTTTCGGCCTTTTCATGTGAAATTTACATTTGTAGACAACCAATGAATTACAATAACACAATGTCCCAAACAACTGTTTTTGCTGCAAGCACTTACTAGAATTTCTGAATGACATAATAATTATACCGACTTGTGTATCCATAGATGTTATCAGATGACATCATGTTTAATTAACTAGCCAGTTAGTGCACCCAGAAATAAGACTTATTATACATTATGTCATTAAATAGACTTTTTAAAAAAATAATAATTATCTAAAAAAGTATTAATATTACGTTAATGATTATTCTTTACAAAGAATGTCGGTTACTAAAGTAATTTAACGCTTTAACTACTGGTAGTGTCATGGTGACCCCAATGACCTGTTGAACTCACTATTCCCCTCCAATTATTATACAAAGTGGTTTTTACCTTTGTAAATGCTCTTCGAAACAGACGATGACGTATGCTGCATTGTATAATTGTAACAAACTTTAACATTTTTATCTGAATTTGAACCGTAAATCATGTTTTTGTCTCTGTATCGTACCCCGGCAGTTTACTTGACATCAAACAAATAAGAAGTGAATCATAAACACAATAAAAGGGAATAAAAGATTTTGTTTCGTTTCTTTACTCTTAGTTGGTTTGTTTTACCTTTTTATTTCTTTTACTATCAGTGTTCTATTTCTTCTCTACATAATATTTTGGGATCTTCTGTTCCTGTGAATAATTTTAAATTTATTTGCTGGACATCATTGTGACTCAAACAAACCAAATATTTATGTGAGTACCCTATAAATGCAAACTTAATTTATCTTAAAATTAATAATCATCCATTAGTGTTATTTAATAGAAGAACCTTACTATTCATTTCAGGTTCTATGATGGAACACAACCAGTTCTATCTCTTGCAGAACCATATTTACTGAAGACTATGTTAGTGAAAGATTTCCATATTTTTGTAGACCGAAGAGTAAGTCACATAGTTTTATTTCAGTCTTGTATAAACATACACACGATTCCATCCTGATTTTAATAACAATATTATATTATAGTGATACAATCACTGAAAATTTGGATTTACATTAAAACAACAAATTTCTGTTCTTGACAAAAGTAGAAAGAAGATAAAACAAACAAACAATTCGTCTTACAAAACAACAAATCATGTTTATAATAATAATGTGAAAATTATAATATTTCTTTTCACACATACATATATTGCAAGATATCGTAATAACCAATTAGTGAAAATAAGAATAAATGCAAAGTAAGAATGTTTTACATAGTTAACTTTTCAAATTTCCATAAGAAATTCCGTAACAGACGACATCATAAATTTGGCTGTTTTTACAAATTTTATAAATTTTTGAAATCAGTTACTAAGCAATTGTAAATGTCTTTTGCATTTACGTCATATTGTGTTACGTCAACACAAGCAAATTTACCACAGTTTTAAGACACATGCTTTACTGAGACTGAAGATTGCTATTGATTACTTTGATGTGTCAGAGCATCGCAAAGTGTGTGGAATGTTTGTGCCATCTGATAAACAGGAATACATTATTTTGCTGGTGGTAAAGAAATTTAAAACGTGATAATGGTATTCTGCTTTTCAAAAGTTAAGTTGTTGCATACATGTTAGTTACATAAATTCTGTGGTAAGAACACATTATTTGACAAGTTAATATATACAGCTTTCTTCCTATAAGTTGTTATTGGGTCAGCTGATACGTACAAACAATGTAATAAAATCAGTCGTACATTATCAGAACGATGTTCCATTTCCCGTGATGTCCTTAAAAATAACTATGATAACCATGACCTCTCGCTATAAGAAGTTACAAACTTTTGTTAAGGACCGTGAAGTCTGTCTTGGACTCCACAGATTGACAAAATATCTGTAGATCATCTTACTGCACGAGATCATCAGCTTTTAAAACCATATTTAACCAACTATCGGACACAAAAGTTCCATTGAAGAACTGTAAATGTCCGTGGACAACTGTGATTTGTTTACTTCGGATATCGTTCTTAACAAAACAATCATTGATTTAGAATTGTCGCTGGAACTTTGTTAGCCTTTGTTAACTCGCAGATGTTGTGAGAACTATCATAAAATGCAGATCTTAAATAATATATATTAATAACTTTTGGACTTTCAAGTGCTTTATACATCCATATCAATATTGTCTATACACAGTGTTGTTTTTGGACTAGGACTTTCACTTCGGACACTCGATAGCAGACAACATGCTTTTCGTTTTAGAAGGAGATTCCTGGAAGCGAGTCCGAACCATCGTTACACCTGCTTTCACTTCGGGAAAAATGCGTAAGGTATGGTATCTTATATTTATGGTAAAACTGTTTAGACTAGGTACCGCCGTCCCTATTTTGTAACTATCCACCAGAGGGAAGAGAGCCACTTAGAAGCACCTATCATCTACGTTAAGGAATTGACTGTTATAACGCAGCTATAGCTTATAGAGTATGAAATATTTTGCATTATTACAGAAAATCGAACCCGATCACCAACTAAGAAACCAGTACAGAGGTATTTTGCTCCCTTTTGATATTACCCAACATAGCTGACAGTGTTTTAGGTGTAAGATCATATCATTATAAGGGTTTTATTTTATAACTAATTTTAAACCCAGTCTTCATGAAGAATAAACAAAGATGAAATTGGTTGAAACTGTCTGGTATAGCGTGACTCTTATGGTGGAAGTCTTGGAGGAATAATCTACAAAAGTAGCACCCATGAAAAGGACGTTGTTTCAAAAGTCGGAACTAAAGATGGAAGAGACAGATCACGCTGAACTAAACACTTTCTGACACTTTCATCTTTGGTTGTTCGTTACGAAAGGATTTGTTTTCAGTATGGGCCCTACAAGGTGAGGTGGTTAAAGCAATATACCCGTGATGTAAGGGACATGAGTTCGAATCCGTGTTTCCTCAAACATGTTTGCCCTATCATTCACGATGGCGTTATTGTGTGACAGTCAATCCCACTATTCGTTTGTAAAAGTGTAGCCCAGGCGTTGGCGGTTCGTTATCAAGACTACCTGTCTTCCCTCTAGCCCTACCCTTCTGGAGAAATACGGAAAATATTATTTCAGTTTTGAGTTAAAGGTTCGATCTGTGAGATTTCAACAGAACAGATGATCCAGTGAATGTGTATGTGCTTGTCAACAATCAATCTTTGTTTTATTTTAACCAACATATTTGTTATTGTTATACCATCATCTCTCCAACATTTCTCTCAGGAAAAATGTTTGGTATCTGCGAAATAAAAGAGGAGTTCAGTGTTAAGACAGCTAGCGCATGTAGTCTTTGTGGTTTTGGATCAAGTACGTTAAATGTAATTAGAAAGATGTAAATACTAAACCTCTGTGACAACTATAATAGTTGCTGATAATGACAGTGTAAATCAAATAATGGGTTTGTCACTTACAACAGTCAAAGTTTCCTTTCTTAAAGCTTTTACCACTTCATCATGAAAAAAATTATTCCAGAACTAATTGTTTAAATTTTTGAATCATATAATTTATCGCATCCCGTCAGTACAGCGGAATGTTTTCGGATTTACAACGCTATAATGAGGGATTCGATTCCTCTCGGTGGGCTCAGAAGATAGCCCGATGTGGCTTTGCTATAAGAAAACACACAAACGCATCATATAATTTAAAGTTGCTAAGTGATTAAAACAAAAACTAAACTGTTTAAAGTGGTTAACCGTATGTATTTAGTTTATGTAATATTTGTAAAGTTATTACATCATGAGCAAAATTACTACAACCTCTGATTAACTGCACGAATTGTTATTCTTATTACAAGTAATAATTAATATAATTAATGAGTAATACCAGATGTTTGTTTGTTTTTTTGTTTTGGAATTTCGCACAAAGCTACTCGAGAGCTATCTGTGCTAGCCGTCGCTAATTTAGCAGTGTAAGACTAGAGGGAAGGCAGCTAGTCATCACCACCCACCGCCAACTCTTGGGCTACTCTTTTACCAACGAATAGTGGGATTGACCGTAACATTATAACGCCCCACGGACGGGAGGGCGAGCATGTTTGGCGCGACTCGGGCGCGAACCCGCGACCCTCATATTACGAAGCGCACGCCTTAACGCGCTAGGCCATCCCAGGCCAATACCAGATGTATAATAACAATAGGTCTCAGAGAAGGTGTCGGTAAAATAAATATTTATGTACGTAAAGCACACAATGTATAAATTGTAAGATAAATTATAAGGTTGTATTATTATTGTCAGAAGGTAACAATGGCAATGAAATATAATTATTAAACTTATAATAATGTTAAACATCTTTGATGTTGTTTATACTTGATATAATTAGTATTAGAAATGTATTACTGAAAATCTAGTTCTTTAGTTTACCGTATTTGTTTCTTTATAGATGCAAAGTTTAGTGCTTGAGTGTGCTGACACATTAACTGAAAACTTTCTAAAGGCTGCAGAAGATGGAAAATATATTGACTGTAAAGTGTAAGGTGTTAGAGATCACTTTCTTTGAATACATTTCAAAAAAGAAATGATTGTGTACATTATATGGAAACAGTTTTGTAAATTCACTATACAGTCCATGTCATCAGGTCTAGTCATGCTTTATCTAATGACCACACCCCTCGATAGCAACCTTGCAGATCAGTTTTCACATTAATACGTTCAGTTGTAAGGGTGTCATGTCCTAAGCTCACCATTCCTCTCTAACTGCTTTGCATAATCCATGTAGGAGGAGAGTTTTAAGTACACGTTTGAATATTCAAATTGCTCTGAAATATATAGATAGTAACTTAAACAAATTCTTCCTTTAAAAATATCATAAAATCTGGTTTCCTTCTCTGTCTGTTTAAGGTGCACAACTGTTGAATGGATGTGATGTGAATGTAGCTTTTGTTTTCGTGACTTATGTCACTTTCTGAAACTTAAATCCTAATTTATTATTTCGCGTAAAATTTCTGGGGCGTGTGAACATCTGCTTCTTACCCATGTATTCATGTATTCTGATCTATGATACGACTTGTTTCAGATGTATTTTTCTCGATGGTTTTGGTGTCCTAAGTTGACCCATATTGCTTTATTTTTCATTCCCATTACGAACAATTGCTCTTTTGAAAATTCTAAATATCCGATCTAATCTAGTGGCTCAGCTGAAAGTAAGCAGGCATAAGATTCTAAAATTTTAGTTTTGATACCCTGCACGTAATATTAAATATATGACACGAAAGTAACTTTGAACTATAAGAATACATTTAGCTCATAACTCTTTTGGACTTGTATGCACCGAGTGTAGTAGAATAATCTCATTTGACACTTGTTTAGAGATGTGACATGGTCGATTAACGTTTAAACATCTTAATGTACATCCAAATACTACTATATAATCTATACTAACTCGTCTCCATGTTAACTGTATAAACACCGTAACTCCTAATTTGTGACACACATTTCAAAAGTGATATTTTGGTATCTTAAAACTAAAAAAATCTCACAACCACCTATAAGCTATACTCGTTTGTCATAACACTAACTGCCATCAAATCACTGTTAATGTTTGGCATGTTCTCTTTAATACATGTTTGAGAATCATAAGTAACATGCAGTGCTTAATACTTCACAAATAAGGAAAACAATCACCTCTTTTGTTCCCAATTAATAGCTATCTAAACGTTAAGTTTTTGTTTAATTAATAGTATGTAATTCTTTTACATCGACTATTGACTTTTACTGTACTGATATATTATGTTTTGTTATTATTATTATTAATTACAAAATTGAAACAAAACCTGACTGTGTGTACAAAGATCAATGTAGTGGGTGACTTACTGGGGGTGGGGTTGGTTAGCCACCCTCTTTTAATATTGTTTTTAAAACGTTGTTACATTCATTCATGTAATCTTTAAAATGTGTCTGTGGAATCTTACCATATGATTCGGGTTTTTCAAGAGCATTAAAAGCTAGCTGCTTTTGTCTCTAGTCTGCGAGTTCAACATTAGGGAACGACTAACTCATATACAACTTGAGAAGCTTAAAATGAATATATGGAATAACAAATATTTTTTAGTTGTTATTCCAATTAAACAATGATTGTTTTTACTTTGGTTCAGTTTAATGTTTAAGGAACGTACATAAGCTAAATTACATTTAGAATAGGTATCTATGACAATTAAACTGTAGAATACACTGACCATTTAGATAATTATTATTTATTTACAATTATATGAATTTGAACATTATATTTTCCTTAAACTTTTTTCCCATAACAGGAAACGAAATGAACAGCACCTTTTAGACAGTTTGTATTTATCGGAATTTTTTAGTGATTTATTTTCAGAAGTCATAAGTGCTGTGCAATATTGAACAATAGATGGCGCGTTTCTCCCAATAATTGTGAGTAGGTTTCACACAGAACCCCATGTATCTTGAAATTACATTGTTTAAAACTGTATATAAACACACACACAAAATAACATGATGATCTGTGACTGTGTCGATTATAAGAAGACATTAATCTATTGGTTGTGGCTGTACGATAGAAGAATTTTCATTTAAAAATTAGCAGAGGAAGTGGTAATTTAGAAAAGTCCTGTACCAATCATTCTGAGTGACATTTCTAGCATGAGTAAATTTTGTACCAGTTTGGTTTCAAAAATGTTGTCGTCAGAGCAAAGATGGACCCGAGTTCACTATTCTTTTACTCACCGGCTGTGAGAGGTAATTTTTTGGGGAAAAACAGCTTTAATAGGTTCTGATATATATTTTTATTAGCATTATTAATTTATTTCCCTTCAAAAAGTTCATGTTCACAAATAATTAAAGATTTTTGTGTTTTCTTTTTCATCCAGTTATTTTGGTGCGTTCACCATGGATGTGATTGCCAGCTGTGCTTTTGGAACTAAAACAAATGCTCTAAGAAACCCTGACAGTGCTTTTACTCAATTTGCCAAAGAAGCTTTTAGTTCTCCCAACAGATGGCGATTATTATTTGCATGTGAGTAGCGTGTTGGTATAGTTTGAGTAAGAATTAACTTTGTGTTAAGCATAGCTTTCAAACAGGATCTCTTTCTCAATCAGAATCACATTAGAGGCATGGATAGCATGTAAAATTGCCGTGATTTATTGGACTTGGGGGCCATTATAATGTGAACGGTCAATCCCACTATTCACTGGTAAAAGAGTAGCCCAAGAGTTGGCGATGGGTAGTGATGATTAGCTGCCTTTCTTCTAGTCTTCCACTGATATTTAATATTTACTGGCCTGAAAAAAAAACAACACATTTCATCGTGTTCCGGGAGATTTACAGTTTTCTGAAATGTGAAACACTCCCTCTGATATTACATTTAAAATCCTTACTAAGTAATACTCAAAATCTATTATACGTATTTTTTAATTGTTAAATAAAACTTTTATAATTATGTAAATTTATAAAAAGTACATGTAATATCTGAAATATAATAAAATAATATATTGTTCAAGTTACACAATAACATTTTAAAGAATTACCTTTTTTCTTTTAGTTGCCTTCCCTGGTATCATGAAACTGTTCAAAATCCCCGCGATTGACCCATCAGGTATGGAGTTTTTCAAGGAGTTGACTCTCAAGATAATTGACCAACGTAAACACAGTCCTGAGGTAATTAATATTTAAACTCTGTTTTGCAGAAATGCTTAAGCGTATTATTATGTGTCTTAAAATAAAAATGATAAAAAATTACGTTTATTCAACATTAGTTAATAATTTCACATGTTTTTCTTCAATAACGAAAGGTTTCCGATGATTTCAGACAAAGAGAATAGACTTCCTTCAGTTGCTTCTAGAGACCATGGACAACAAACTGCAGAACTCCAAAGAGGACATTAAAAATGTCAACAATTATGGATACGAAGAAGAAAACTTTAAATTCTTCAACAACAAGTTACAAAATAAATGTGAGGAAATTTAAAATGTGATTAGACTTGACCTAGAGAATCAAATGTAATAGTTTGAGTTTTGTTTTCACGAGTTCTAAAACACATTTTGACAACCGTTAAAACTGTTATTTGTACGATCTAACTGACGATTGTAATAACTTACCGAAAGTTTGAAATCTTCATGGCTAAGTCACTGTTTTACTGAATTTGTGGCGACAGTAAACATTTAGTAGTCATGGAAATCACAATTAAGTTTTGTTATATGAATCTAAAGAAGGTTTTATTGTAACAGTGAAACTGACACTTTAACTTTTACTTTATGAAGACAAAAAACGTATTACTTTAATTGTGAAACTGTCTTCTTTAACTTCTGTTATATGAACATTAAGAAGATTTTGCTTTAATTCTCAGACTTTGTTTTTAATGTAAAGTCTCTTAAAGATATTAAATAATATTTGAGAGAAGTATAATGTTCCAGATTTTTATAATGTTTAGGGTCACATTGATCTGAATGAATTTTAAAGAAACATCACGGAATTTATTAATTTTTTAAAAAATACATGATTTTTCGTGTTTGTTATATTCAGGAAGAGAAAATAATATGAACTTTTATGACAACAAATCAAAGATATGTTTAATTTCTTAGAAACCGTCTTGAATTCTGTGTGAAATGAGATAAAACGGACGCAAGTTAAAAATAAGTAAAATTTATTTGTGAGATTTTGGTTTGAATAGTTAAAATTTGTATCTGTTAATCTTCGAGCATTTAAACCACGAAGTAAATTTTACGTCGAGTGAAGATAGTTTCGAAAGGTAAAGAGCATTGTTAGTGACAGGAATAAAAACCCTCTTAAATTTTAACTTTGATACAAAGGATATTTTAATATTTTAATTGTACAATGTTGTGACATAATATTGATAACTATTGATTATATTGTAATTTGTTTAGGTGTTAGTTAGATACACTTTTTTTTACTCTTTTCTTTTACGGAATAATTTGTTGGTAAACACAAAGCTACACGATAAGTTATCAAACCCTGAATGTTATCAATATAATGGTTATATTATATAACAAATTCTACACAATGATTAGTTAACTAATCATGTTTCCAGCTGTAGTTCTAGCTAATTTAGTTAAGTTCTTGCCGATAAATTGAATTTATTAGTTTTACGCGTGAGAGAAAGTTCGAAAGTAATTCGATTTATTTATATATCTTTATGTTATTGAATTTCTTATCGAACATGAACAAATACACTTTACTATATAATTACTGTTCCAGATTTGACCCAAGACGAACTTGTAGCTCAATGCGTTATATTCTTCTTGGCTGGTTACGAGACTACGGCTAGTGCTTTATCATACATTGTTTATCTCTTGGCTTTAAATCAGGATTGCCAAAATAAATTATATCAGGAAATTGATGAAACCTTACATTCACAGGTATGCCTAAAATTTATTTTCAAGGCAGTAATGACAGGAATATATACTCTTCAAAACAAGAAACGCAAAAGGGATATTTTTTTTATTTTAAAGAGAAATATATGTAATAACGTTACAAGCTCAGAGTATGTGATGTTACACGTGTTAAGGCACTGATTGTCATTCCAAAATGACAATAAAAGTTGTGCACTTTGATAACGGAGGAAAACATCGGATTTTTCGCCAAAACGCATGCGTGTCCAATAAATTTGGTTGAGAGACCTGCATGTTCTGCAAGTGCAACATGTGCAAAATCCCTATAAAAGTGACGGGATCTCGGTTTCCATAGCTCAATGTTAAGCCACCGACACTCAATACGCCAAGACTGACTGAAGCACAACGCAACAACGCCATTGGTCGCTTGGAAGCAGGCGAATCTCGATCAGATGTTGCCAGAGCTGTGAATGTCCACCCAAGCACCATCACAAAGCTATGTAATCGTCACCAACAACATGGATCAACTCGTGACTGTCCACGATCTGGCAGACCTCGTGTGCAGGATGTTGACAGATTTGGTGGTGGCAGCGTCATGATGTGGGCTGCCATAGCCTACAATGCCAGAACAGACCTTTTTCACATTCGAGGGAATCTTACGGCTCAACGACACGTCGACGAGATAATTAGGCCCCATGTGCAACTCATCATGGTGAACGTCAACGACGTTTTCAACATGACAACGCCCGTCCTCACACAGCCCAACTCACCACTGTCTTCTTGAGACACCACAACATCAACGTTCTTCCCTGGCCCTCCAGATCACCAGATTTAAACCCCATCGAACATCTTTGGGACGAGTTGGACCGACGTCTGCGACGGCGACAACCTCAACCACAGACTCTACCTCAGCTTGCAGCAGCTTTGCAGGCTGAGTAGACAGCCATTCCACATGATGTGATTCGTCATCTCATCGCTTCCATGGGCAGGAGATGCCAAGCAGTTATTGATGCTCACGGGGAGCATACTCGTTATTGACGTTGAGTGACGTTAAACATTAACTAGTCAGCGTGCACTTCGCCTTTGCAGACTTTGGATGTTCAGCAGTGAATGTGCAAAGTTTCACACATGTCATACAGAACTACCCGGAATAAACTTATTAACAATTTGTCTCATATTCTGCCTTTTGCATTTCTTTTTTTGAAAAGAATATAATAGATAAAACATGTTGGGTGTATAAAACGCCAAGTTAGTAAAACGAGAAATATTCCAGTAAAAAATGTTTATCGAAGTTCAAAAGCATATTGATGACACAGAACAACATTAATACATAAACCATTAGAGAATGTTCCGTCAGTTTACTATGAAATGTGAATCTTGTTAATTATAATGATTGAAAGTGATATTACAGTAAGGGTGTCATAAAATTTCAACGTTTGTTTAATACAAGTGTGGTATAGTGAGTAATGTATTCCTTAAATATTATAAACTGTCGAATTTAATTTATTTCATAATTTATAATTAACACATAACTTATTTTTTTGATCAGACTGTGTATATACAGATATAATGCAGAAACGTTGTCGTATGTTAAAGACTGGAATTTTAACTGAATTAAACTCTTGTAATATCTGTATGGTCTAGGAACACGAGATTTACGAAGCTGTCAGTTCTATGAAATACTTGGATGCAGTTGTGTGTGAAAGTATTCGAATCTACCCTCCTGCAGCATTGTAAGTTACAGCTAATATCGTAATAGAGATTCTATAGATATTTGATATAAAACGAGACGTTATTGTTTGTATATAACCATTAGATAGTTGTACCCATGAACTCGCACAAATGGTGAAAATTGATTATTTCATGTTAATAAATAGTCTACTCTTACCTTCAGGAGAATCACTAAATATTTATCTTAGATTTCATTACATTACGTTCAATAAACCACTCTTTCAATTGTTTATCTGTTTCCTATTCTGACTCTTTACTATATTTACCTCAGCATTTTCAAATTTCATGAAATATCAGTGGTCAAATTATATTTAAAACTAGTACAGTTACTGATTATTGCTGTTTGGTTTTATTTCTGAATTTCGCTCAAAGCAACAAGAAGGGTACCTGCACCAGCCGTTATTAATTTAACTGTGTAACATTAGAGGGAAGGAAACCAGTCATCACCACCAACCACCAACTATTGAGCTACTCTTTCACCACCGAATAGTGGGATTGACCGTCACATTATAACAAGTGGACGGCTGAAAGAGCGAGCATCATTGGTACGAAGAGGATTCGAACGTACGACCCTCGAGTGTCTTAATCACAAGGCCTTAATGGCCTGACTTTCCTAGGACTCGTACAGAAACTCTTCGAACTTACTACAGTGCACCAAATAAACTAATATTCTAATATCAGGTTAATTGGAAGATAACGGTACATTGTCATCCTCTATTCAAACTAAGTTATCAAACTTTACAAAATCTAAAGTAATACAGTGCTAATTTCCAGGGGAAAAAATTCTAGAGAATTAATATAAAAAAAGAGAAGTTCCACTCCATCTGGAGTTCCAAAGAAGAACTAACATTGAGTTTCAATGACAGAAATTACTGCTGTTACTTATCGTTTATATTTGTTTGCAATTCTAATTTTCTGGTCTTGATTACATAATTATTTAATTCAACCTATAAAAACATCTATTCCAGTTAAAAAACACTCATTAAATCATAATAATTTAACTATATATTTTCATTTTTCTGACCTCATATTACATATTGCTTTAAGAACATTAGGTTCATGTTGTGTTAATTATAAATTAAAATAAAAAGTCAAAATATATATTGCATAATTTTTATGAGATCAAATACAAGTTTTAAAGACCATTTATTGTTTAGTTGTTACGTATTACAATTTCAAATAGCCTGATTCTACAACTCCAGTAAGTAGCCTGGAATTTCGCAACGCATATTTAACAGTATGAGTGAGATACATTTCTAAATATAAATTTAGCTTTAACAAACGTTAATATTAAAATAAATACAAAATGTTTAATGTGATTTGATTGGTAACATCTTAATATTTATAAAGTAAGTTACTAGTTCTTGTTGTTTAAATATTACATGGAGCTCATTTAATTATTTTTACAGTGGGGAAAGACGTGCTATGGAAGATTATAGGTTTGATGATATAGGGCTGACTATACCTAAAGACACACCAGTAAGGTTCCCAATATACGCCATGCACCATGACCCTAAAAACTTTCCAGACCCGGAGAAATTTGATCCAGACAGGTAGTGGCATATTTTATTTCACACAGAAAGATAACAACTGGACATACGTGTAACAGCTGTTTTTTATGTAGTCCAAACAATTATGAGTTAGTTTTACCCGAACTAGCTGGGAAGAGCTATTTTATTTTGCTCTAGATAAGTGACAAGTGTTGGTTTTTATGACAAGTAATATTTCTTTTCAAGTGCTTCCGAAAAGTAAGTGTTGGCTGTGTGACATAGACAGGTAACAGGTGATGGTCATTTAATAACATGGTTATGTCGCTTACCTTTTTATTTAATTGTTCTGTTGATCAATTACTACGTATTTATATATTTAAACAAATACTTACGTCAGAACTCCAGTTGAAATTAAAGCATCAGTTAAATACAAGAGTTACTTCTTTAAATAAAGACCAAATTCCATTATAGACAACATTCTGACATCTGACGTTATGAATAAGAACATTATATAAAGAGTGTAAACAGGGACGTTTTGTTTATTGTTTCTTAACTTTATTAAAACAGATTTATTTCACTATGAAGTTATACACTAGTAAAATGTAATATAGTTATATGTGTTGGAAATACTTTTGGAACCTCACTATTAATGTGTGTTAACAATACTTATGGATCCTCACTATTAATGTGTGTTAACAATACTTATGGAACCTCACTATTAATGTGTGTGTTAAGAATACTTATGGAACCTCACTATTAATGTTTGTTAACAATACTTATGGAACCTCACTATTAATGTGTGTTAACAATACTTATGGAACCTCACTATTAATGTGTGTTAACAATACTTATGGAACCTCACTATTAATGTGTGTGTTAACAATACTTATGTTAAGAATACTTATGGAACCTCACTATTAATGTTTGTTAACAATACTTATGGAACCTCACTATTAATGTGTGTTAACAATACTTATGGAACCTCACTATTAATGTATTAATGTGTGTGTTAACAATACTTATGGAACCTCACTATTAATGTGTGTGTTAAGAATACTTATGGAACCTCACTATTAATGTGTGTTAACAATACTTATGGAACCTCACTATTAATGTGTGTTAACAATACTTATGGAACCTCACTATTAATGTGTGTTAACAATACTTATGGAACCTCACTATTAATGTGTGTTAACAATACTTATGGAACCTCACTATTAATGTGTGTTAACAATACTTATGGAACCTCACTATTAATGTGTCACTATTAATGTGTTAACAATACTTATGGAACCTCACTATTAATGTGTGTTGTTAACAATACTTATGGAACCTCACTATTAATGTGTGTTAACAATACTTATGGAACCTCACTATTAATGTGTGTTAACAATACTTATGGAACCTCACTATTAATGTGTGTTAACAATACTTATGGAACCTCACTATTAATGTGTGTGTTAAGAATACTTGAGTTTCAATCTTGTTGAGTGCCAGATTTATTCTAAATTTTTCAATTTTGTTGTTATTTTGATATCTACAATTGTAACACAGCTAACTCCAAAGAGAGATAATTTTCATATCTTTAACTTCGTGTACATATTTCTTTGGTGAGATATGTACACATTTTAGACACCTGGACACTAATTTACAGATTTTGTTTTTGCATTAACCTTGTGAACAAAATCATTTACGCTGATTTCCATACTTTTTTTCACAATCAAGGTACTAGGCCAGGCTGATTGTATCTTCTACAAAATAATTTAGAATAAATATTGCGTGAAAAAAATAAATGGTTGAACATTTGAATTACATGTTTAAGAAATTCATTTTGTAATTTGTCCATTACTATTATTATTTTGTTTTAGAAAATTTCAAATTTTGAAAGTCGAAATAAACTTCTTGTACATACAGATTTCTTCCTGAAAACAAATCCAACATTACACCATACACCTACATACCATTCGGGGCTGGTCCCAGGAACTGTATAGGAATGCGATTCGCTCTAATGGAAATAAAATTATGTTTGGTCCACATCCTACGTCATTTGCGTTTTGTACCTTGTTCTGAAACTAAGGTAAAGATAAGTTTTCCTTATTTTACATAAAACGATATTTTATTTTTGTACATCGAGAAATTAAGAATGTAGCTATATGTAACTAAAAAGTATTTTCATTGATTTTGTTGAGCCATATGGTTTATGAACACTACTACTGTAGTAACTAAATTTGATGTTTTATACAGGTACCTTATATCAATATAACACACAATTACTTTAGTTACTAAAAGTTGTTATTGTTCTTTATATATGCTTTGTATCAATTTAGAACACTCAGTGATTAAATGTTGTTTGTTTATTATAAAGAATAAAATTCGATTTGAAGTACTATTACTTTAGTGATTAAAAGTTTTATTTAGAAATAAATATTTTTACGCATTGTGTTTTATTTTGAGTCTTTGGGTTTGATAGTTTATTTAGAAAGATATCGAGATGTTGGCTCATAATAATAACATATTCAAACTTGATTACTTACAGTTTAACTTAGCTTCATAACTTAAAACCACCTAGCACTAGTTGATAATCTTACAACTTCGAAAATTAACAGTTTTTAAAGCATTATTCTGTTTCCGGTGTAGTTTATTCGGATTACGATTGACAGTAAATTGTCACAATCCAGAAAATCCTTTAGATACACCAAATCTTGATTATTCCTATATTTATTATGTGTTAATTTGTTGTTTTTCTTGGATTTCTACAAGTGATCTTACTTAAAGTAGCATCATAAATGTTAAATTTACTTTAAATATTATTATCATGACGGATATTGACCCAAGGCCTAACGTATTATCATAATAGATATTGACCCAAGTCCTAACGTATTATCATAATAGATATTGACCCAAGTCCTAACGTATTACCATAATAGATATTGACCCAAGTCCTAACGTATTATCAAAGTACTTTATATATTCTTACAGCCTGTGTCCCGACTTCTTTTATGGTTTCAGGACCTGTAAATCCTTAATAATTTCAGGTTTTGTAAGATCTTTCATCAAGTTGTTTCATCTAAATTCGTCCATTCACGGTGAACTTTGTAGAGAGTGCAAGTTGCATTTCTTTTTTAACTGATTGGTGTATTCTGTATGGGACTAGTTTGATCTGTATTGCTTCTGGGGTTGCGTGGACATGTTCTGTGAGTAGAATTAATTGGTTTCTACTTTCTGTGAGATTACTTGGGTGTGTACTTTGTATTGACCTACTGACGTTGGTTCCCTCTATTGGATTATTTGTGTCTGTACTCGATATTGGGCTATTTGGGTCTATACACTGTATGGGGCTATTTTGGAATATACTTTGTATATGCATAGGACATATTTGATCTGCAGTTTTAATGTGATAGCTTGAATATATACTGTATATGGAGCTTTGATTTATGGCATTACATGGATCTGTACTCAGTATGAGACTGCTTTGATCTCTGTTCTTTGTGGGTCTGCGTACAACCATCATTCTCAGGAAAACCATTGAAATTATTCTGTGATACATTGAGATCTTTATTTTGCAGAATATATGCTATGAGTAAATAAATGTTCATATGCTGTAGCTCTTTAGTATATGTTGTAAATAAAATTATGTGAGTGTTTTAGCTACACCGTATATATAATATATATCAATATTTGAAATAATGCTTGATTAACTGATGAATTATGAAAACTCTCGATTGTTTTCCAGTTGTTTTATAAGTTATTTTTTATACAGAGATTTCAAATTAAATATTTGTATCCTCCAGGTTCCTTTAAAGTTTCTTCCATCAGTATTAATAATCCAACTCTCTGACGTCACTCTGAAGGTTGAAAGTAGAAACGGACATTCACATTAAAAGATAGAACCTGACCATCCAATAAGAACAACGTGATTTATATTTCAGGCTCTTAGCTGTTGATTGGCAGTGAGGATCTTGTTATGTTAGTTACAACCAATAGAAATATTTCTGAAAGGGACACTTCTAGCTTCTGTTTTTTAATATAAATGATTGTTATTTTTGGTTGCCATTGTGGTTAGGCACAATATTTTATGTAATTCAGTATATTACTATATGATATATATAAATATATATATTATAGGATGACACCATACCTAAAACAGTCACGTTTGTAGTTGTGCTTTGACGGAACTTTTTATGGTATTTCATTGATTAAAAACATTTTTAGGGAGTGATATTGAAAGTGTTGTTTAAAAACGGTAACATCACGTTAGATAATTAATATCACTTTAGTTCTTGAAGGTAACGAATGTTTGTTTTGTATTACACAATTATCAATGTCATCGGTTGTTTCTATATTATCATTTATATTGATATTATTGGTTAAAATGTTTAACATAGCGAATTTTATTATTTTTTCGCTATACTTTTATTATAATGATTATTTTTCACTGTTAGCTTACGGTGTGTGGATTTAGAACTAACCTAAAAATACTTCAAACTAAGAAGTATATCCACTTTACATTTACAATACAAATAATAGTCTATAATTATAGCATGTATTTAATTTACACCCACTAGTCAAATGATACACCAGAATTTGTTTTCTATATGTAGACAAAATAATCTAAGATAGAAATTAGTAATTAAATAGTATAAGAATTCTAACAAAAAAGATGACCAATGTGTTACATACATCAGTGAGCAAAATACAAAACATTTTTTTGTCAATGTAAATTTGTAGAGTGTTAATAAATTGATTTCTATTAGCATACACTGGAACCATATGTTAACTTCTTTCTATATAGTTAAAACACAGCACGACTGCCAGGACATTTATTTCAGACCCTATGTTTCATCAGCATGTTCATTTAAACAGACTTCTTGTGACCTGACCTGGTAAACATACATGGGAATTTTAAAGAATGATAAAAACATTCAAACTGGTTCATTCAGTTGTCAACAGAGGTCAGTGCAGTGGTTCAGGAGGGTTGAAATTCATTCTACGTAATAGCAGGGACGAATTAGCATCATGAAATGTTCATAATGAAGAACTGTTTTCTTGTACTTACATTCCTATACAGTACTGTACTATGGGAAGGTAAGAACTCATACGGGTAATGAATACTCTCTGTCGAGATGACCTTGTGTATATATACATAGTGATTAATGAATACTCTCTGTCGAGATGACCTTGTGTTTATATACATAGTGATTAATGAATACTCTCTGTCGAGATGACCTTGTGTTTATATACATAGTGATTAATGAATATTCTCTGTCGAGATGACCTTGTGTTTATATACATAGTGATTAATGAATACTCTCTGTCGAGATGACCTTGTGTTTATATACATAGTGATTAATGAATACTCTCTGTCGAGATGACCTTGTGTTTATATACATAGTGATTAATGAATACTCTGTCGAAATGACCTTGTGTTTATATACATAGTGATTAATGAATACTCTCTGTCGAGATGACCTTGTGTTTATATACATAGTGATTAATGAATACTCTCTGTCGAGATGACCTTGTGTATATATACACAGTGATTAATGAATACTCTGTCTGACCTTGTGTTTTATATACATATGATTAATGAATACTCTCTGTGAGAAATGACCTTGTGTTTATATACATAGTGATTAATGAATACTCTCTGTCGAGATGACCTTGTGTTTTATATACATAGTGATTAATGAATACTCTCTGTCGAGATGACCTTGTGTTTCCATACATAGTGATTAATGAATACTCTCTGTCGAGATGACCTTGTGTTTCTATGCATAGTGATTAATGAATACTCTCTGTCGAGATGACCTTGTGTTTACATACATAGTGATTAATGAATACTCTCTGTCGAGATGACCTTGTGTTTACATACATAGTGATAATGAATGAATGACTTGTGTTTACATACTGTCGAGATGACCTTGTGTTTCTATGCGTAGTGATTAATGAATACTCTCTATAAAGATGACCTTGTGTTTACATACATAGTGATTAATGAATACTCTCTGACGAGATGACCTTGTGTTTATATACATAGTGATTAATGAATACTCTCTGTCGAAATTACCTTGTGTTTATATACATAGTGATTAATGAATACTCTCTGTCGAGATGACCTTGTGTTTCCATACATAGTGATTAATGAATACTCTCTGTCGAGATGACCTTGTGTTTCTATGCATAGTGATTAATGAATACTCTCTGTCGAGATGACCTTGTGCTTACATACATAGTGATTAACTTTCTTAGTATTGATTCAGCTTCAGTCTAATCACAATTACCACATGCACAGATCATTCACCATCTCCTATAATAAATTCTTCTGTACTTCCCTTTCTTTACACATGACAGTCATGTTGAATAAATAAACTGTCATTTTGTTACTTCATATTAACCGTTCGTGTAATTTTCAGCCACTTAAAATTTAAAATCACTGTCCGAGTTTCTTACAGCGTTTGTTTTAGTTCTAAAAGCAGTCGCAAAGATGAATGCTCCAAAATAACTGGATAAATAAGAAAACACAAAGAAACTTTAGCTGTTTGTGAATGTCAACTTTTTAAGGCAAATAAATTTATATTGTTATACAAAGAATATAATAAGCTATTAAAGCTGTTTTACCTATGAAATTACCTTTTGCTGCCCGTGAGATCCGTATATTACGTCATATTGAGTAATGTCTGTTGGTGTTGTTCTATTTGAGCTTTTGTTTTAAAGAACTGAATAAAACAACTGAGTCAGATTACACGTTTGGAATTTAATATTCGAGCAACTGAGTAAGATCACACGTTTGGAATTTAATATTCGAGGACTGTTCGAAAGAAAACGTGACCTACAAAAAGATACCAGTTCAACAATGATTTATTTTTTCAACGTAACCTCCTGGTGAGTCTACAGACTTGTACTCAACAATACTTTAATGTTTGTTCACCACGCTTCTTTGTTGAATGTGTTGTATCGACATTTCATAATGCTGTCTCAACGTCTTTGTGAATTTTCTTAGTGAATTTATATTCACTCACAAGAAGTTTCACGGTTAATATTTATCAGAACAAAACTCAATTTACTTGTTTTCTTTTACATCGAACCACAAACGTTTTGGACAACCATCGAAAAATCGAAACAGAACAGTTTGTTTGTTTTTTCGAATTTCGCCGAAAGCTTCACGAGGGCTATCTGTCCCTGGCTAGCCGTCCCTAATTTAGCAGTGTAGACTAGAGGGAAGGCAGCTAGTCATCACCACCCACTCTTGGGCTACTTTTTTTTTACCAACGAATAGAGGGATTGATCATCACATTATAACGCCCCACGTCTGAAAAGGCGATCATGTTTGGCGCGACGGGATGCGAACCCGCGACCCTCAGATTACGAGTCGCACGCCGGGCCATTATATCTTATTATCTAGCTATCTCACCAGGAACTATGGCTTTTGGAATCAAAAGGAATTCCTACGGTTAAAACAAAATTTCCTTTGCAGAATTTATGGAAAGGGTACAAAATGTTAAGTAGAAACATGTGACAACAAATTGTATTTGGTTTATTTGTTGTAAAGTTGTACAATGAGAGTCTCTTGCAAGGACTAAAACCTTGTTCAAAAATGGCAACTTGTTAAATGTATTTTTGTTAAGGTTTATTTTTAAATTTGTCCGTAGGTAATTAAAACGTTGATGTTTCCAGTTTAAAATTGAAACCAGTATTTTATCGCTACATGCCATTGAGAGGCAACAATAGGTGTATGAAAATCCAAATTAACCAGCACCCTAGTATTAGTTTTATCTGTAAATGTTTAGTAACTTATCAAGTATACAAACCGTTACATAACTCTGCACTGCTATATTGATTAATGTTCTTGCACTAAAACACGCAAGACAACAAGGAGTGGCCATGGGTTATTTTATTTATATTTCGGGGAAACCTAATGGAGGCACAAAAGATGAGTCCTAAGAGAGGGATTTTAATGTCACTGAAGCCAAATATGGAATCGGATTTATTGTTTTTGGTTCTTTTGTACTACAGTGTTTACAGTGGTAACGAACACTTAAAATTCCTTTTATAGGATAGAGATCGATAAAAAGAAACAAATTAAGCTTTCTGTTAAAGACATTTAGACAATTTCTATAGTAGGCGTCTCATGTTTGAAAATAAACTGTGACGTTTTAAAGAAGATTATTAATGGGGTAGATGTAACGTACTGGTTCGGTAGGAATTACAAGAACTATATTCTTTGTTGTAAATGTTATTTCTCTCGTTAGAATTAGTGGTTTTTTGACGGAACTAAAGTTTGTGTTTATATAACAACTGAAGTTCAGTTTTTTTTGTCTTAATCTATTATCCTATATTTCACAATAAACTGACATATAACAACAAGAAAATATATTTTACTATAAGACAGACAAAATCGTTTTGATTGCTTGTTTCTATTTATGGTAAAGCTACACGATGGCTAGCTGCACAAGTCGTACCTAATTAGCAGTGTAAGGCTAGAGGGAAGGCAGCTAGTCATCACCACCCACCGCCATCTCTGAGGATCACGGGTTCGAATCCCCGCCGTACCAAACATGCTAGCTCTTTCAGCTGTGAGGGCGTTATATTGTTACGGTCAATCCCACTATTAGTTGGTAAAAGAGTAGCCGAAGAGTTGAGGTCGGTGATGATGACCAGCTGTCTTCCCTCTAGCATTACACTGCTAAATTATGGACGGCTAGCGCAGATAGCCCTCATGTCGGTTCACGGGAAATGTAGGTCAAAGAATCAATAAACTATAAAAATAGGTAGATTATAGAAAATTGAATGTTAATTTTAAGTATTTAACATCACTGTTATGTTATCTCGTTATGATATTGGGAGAAGAATAGTTGTGTCAATTTGTTTTAAATAATATCCATTTTATATATAAATCCTGTTACTACCCCCATTAAAAAAAAAACACAAGTTACTAATCACTTTGGGCACGTTATAAGAGCAACTGTCAAACCCAACTATTTACTCTAACAAGGGTAGGCTTTCAGTTATCGATGCTGAATAGTTGTTTTACTTTTAGTCTCCGACATAAAAGTTATGGATGAATTCAGGAAAATAGTCTTGTGTAGTTTAGTGTTAATTATAAAATGTATGGTAAAATATTTACGTGAATACGTGCATATCTGAACTGAAGCAGAGGTTTCTAAACTGTGGACTGCATTCATAAATCTATGAAATTACTAATTACTGATAGAATACAATAAATACTGAAACACTATCAAACTAATATAGTGAAATATGTAAATCACAAATTAATAATTTTAATTAATATTAATTTCATCATGTAAATTTGTTGTGTGCTTGTCACCGTTGCCAGTTGATTTCTGTTTGGACTGACCAAATGAACTGGAAATATATAAATAAAATAAAGTTGGAGCCGGATCTTATTTGAAACAGACATTCATAAGATGGTTTCAACATAACAGTATCTTCCTTCACATTAACCTTCACGCTAGTACAACGGTAAGTCTACGGATTTACGATGTTAAAATCAAAGGTTGATTTCCCTCGGTTGGCTCTGAATAGTGATGTAGATTTGCTTTTGAAACATACACACAAATTCAAGTTATAGTAATTTTAATGTTTAATTTCCCAAATTTATATTTATTTTTCATTGTTCATTTCTTACAAATAGACACAAGAGTAAAAAACACACACATCATAAAGAAACTCATTTTAATGGTGGTCCTCCAATGTGAGGGAAATTGACAGGATCTGTCTGTTGGAAGAATCTGGCAAATCACTACACTATAAGTTTGTCATAAAGTTATTTACATTGTAATAACACTACACAATAAATTTAATTCTCAAATTTCCAGTTTTATTTTGTGAATCAATAATAATTCTATTAAGAAGCTAAAGTTATTTGTATAATATAAAACAAATGTACTAGTTTTAAGCAAATCACTTTTCATTTAGATTATGAAAGAATTTTTTTATTTTGAGAACGCTGAATACTTCTAGTAGATCATTGTTTCATTTTTTAGCCTCTTCATATTGTGGAACAAGAGAATTATATGAAATATGGACGACTACACGGGTAAGTTTTCATATCACTTATTATATTATAACAGAACTGCTTATATGATACTGGAAAAAAATTATTACGCGATATGCAATCCCCAGTTTCCGGAAATTTTTATTCTATATGCCTGTAGATTTGCTAAGGTCACTATTTTCCCTATTCGCCTCCGTTTCCCATCAGAAATAACTATTTCTCTCCATTCTTAAGATGCATATATGACATCATAAATACATCGCCTTAGGATCTAATGCACGAGCGGTGAATAAATAAATATAATATTTACAACGTCTGTTTGTACGTCCATGTAAATATTTCGAATGGTGTTCATAAGCTCTTCAGCAAAGTTGGCATGGAGGCTCGTTATGTTCTTGGAAAAAATACACACAATTTTGATTTTTCCTTTATATGTTTTATGTGATTTTGTACCACTACTTCGCCCCTTTTGATGGATCTTCACCAAATTTTGCAAAAGGTTTGATTGATCCACAGGAGATACATGAAATTTACGGTTTCATATTTTTGTGTTTTGTTGTTTTCATGGGCGTTTTTTGGCTTTTTTTTTATATGTATATATAAGCTTTTCATGTCTTAGTAATCTTTTCATTGATCTGGTACATAACTTCCGTCGTTGATATGGGTACCACAGCCTTATTCTAATAGTTGATAAAATAGAATAACACTGAGACTTCGACAACGTTCATAAAATGTTTTTTAAAACAACATTGGCTTTTATGTAAAACAAATTAAAATTTAACGTTGTATACATCGAAAAAATAAACTACTCACTTATATTCCGCTATCATTACTTCTAGAGGTCAGAGGTCAGTTTTCAGGTTTCCAAGATTTTATAAACGCTTCAGCAAAAGTATTTATTCGAAGGTCTTTCTTACATTAAATTAAAATCCATGGATACCACCATAAAAACAAACAAACAAACATAAACTGTTAATTATTATTTTATGGATGATTTAGAGCCCAACCTTTATGTTGGACAGATAAAGTTGAAATGAGCAGTAAGTGCCTAGTTTAGAATACCACTTGGTGAAAGTCCTCGTTAGTCTACAGAAGTCGCTCATGTTGAAAGAACGACGTTTCGCATCACTGGCAGGGCATGTGATCGGGAGAAACAAATCTTCGTTCACATGCTGGAATGATGGATCATAATATTTCAATAAACGATCCCTCTGTCATCATTACAGGACCTTCAGACCTTGAACTTTAAGTTAGTCATCGTTCGATCGTCGCTAAAGACTTTTCTCGTCTTACATAGGTCTTTACATGTGGAACAAATTTACACACTTAAAGCTGAACTGTTTGGTATCATATCTACAAGTTTCAGTTTACCCTTAACGTAATAACAAATTTAACGAGTCATTAATTATACTATAGTTTCAGGTAATACAATATCTGTGTAACACTATTTACGATTTCGCTACAGATGAAATAAATGCATTTCAAAACGTTGGAACATGATTGTTTGTTTTGTCAATCTCTTCATCTTCATTATTGAGCTTGTACCATTTTAGTTTGTCCGACATATGTCCAGTAGAGCACGGGTGTTTATATATCAGCTGGCTGGCTTCACCAGCCTTCGTGGTTTGTTAATTTTTCTTTTTATTCTGGTTCATTACAACGTAGGCATTCTCTACCATCTGTTAGGAAGCCAGTAGACCCGCCCTTTCAAAATGCTCCAAATTGCAATAAGGCAACGAGATGATATATTTATTACCATGATATTATAGTATAACATAAGACAAG